>NW_027468069.1:50000-52500 GCF_965363235.1 Mytilus galloprovincialis
CGACCATCGAGGCCGGCAAACTATACCCTCGGTAAAATTTTTTTACGAGGGTGAAATTTTCATCGAGGTGTCGCACGTTAGACGCGGACGGGCTACCGCGGGTCTCTCGACCATCGAGGCCGGCAAACTATACCCTCGGTAAAAAAATTTTACGAGGGTGAAATTTTCATCGAGGTGTCGCACGTTAGACGCGGACGGGCTACCGCGGGTCTCTCGACCATCGAGGCCGGCAAACTATACCCTCGGTAAAAAAATTTTACGAGGGTGAAATTTTCATCGAGGTGTCGCACGTTAGACGCGGACGGGCTACCGCGGGTCTCTCGACCATCGAGGCCGGCAAACTATACCCTCGGTAAAAATTTTTTACGAGGGTGAAATTTTCATCGAGGTGTCGCACGTTAGACGCGGACGGGCTACCGCGGGTCTCTCGACCATCGAGGCCGGCAAACTATACCCTCGGTAAAAATTTTTTACGAGGGTGAAATTTTCATCGAGGTGTCGCACGTTAGACGCGGACGGGCTACCGCGGGTCTCTCGACCATCGAGGCCGGCAAACTATACCCTCGGTAAAAATTTTTTACGAGGGTGAAATTTTCATCGAGGTGTCGCACGTTAGACGCGGACGGGCTACCGCGGGTCTCTCGACCATCGAGGCCGGCAAACTATACCCTCGGTAAAAATTTTTTACGAGGGTGAAATTTTCATCGAGGTGTCGCACGTTAGACGCGGACGGGCTACCGCGGGTCTCTCGACCATCGAGGCCGGCAAACTATACCCTCGGTAAAAATTTTTTACGAGGGTGAAATTTTCATCGAGGTGTCGCACGTTAGACGCGGACGGGCTACCGCGGGTCTCTCGACCATCGAGGCCGGCAAACTATACCCTCGGTAAAAATTTTTTACGAGGGTGAAATTTTCATCGAGGTGTCGCACGTTAGACGCGGACGGGCTACCGCGGGTCTCTCGACCATCGAGGCCGGCAAACTATACCCTCGGTAAAATTTTTTTACGAGGGTGAAATTTTCATCGAGGTGTCGCACGTTAGACGCGGACGGGCTACCGCGGGTCTCTCGACCATCGAGGCCGGCAAACTATACCCTCGGTAAAATTTTTTTACGAGGGTGAAATTTTCATCGAGGTGTCGCACGTTAGACGCGGCCGGGCTACCGCGGGTCTCTCGACCATCGAGGCCGGCAAACTATACCCTCGGTAAAAAAATTTTACGAGGGTGAAATTTTCATCGAGGTGTCGCACGTTAGACGCGGCCGGGCTACCGCGGGTCTCTCGACCATCGAGGCCGGCAAACTATACCCTCGGTAAAAAATTTTTACGAGGGTGAAATTTTCATCGAGGTGTCGCACGTTAGATGCGGGCGGAGTACCGCGGGTCTCTCGGCCCACTTTATCGTCGGTAAAAAATGTTGACCCTTGGGAATTTTTTCATCGGGAAGCCGAACGTAAGTGTCTCGACCATCGAAGGCCGGCCAACTATACCCCAGTCAAAAAGTATGTCTTAACAATTTTTTGTCATCGGGAAGCCGCACGTAAGAATATTACAGCAGGTCGCTCCATGATACGATAAAATTTCAGGTAACGAAGGCAGGCATCGTACACCCTCTTGATCGGCCGTGTGCTTGCGTCCGACACCTTCGCGAAGGTTTGAACTAGGGTTGTCTCAGGACATAAGCTAGGGTTACAGTGGGTGCTAAGCCTAGCCCTAAGCCTAGCCGTAACCCTAACCCTAACCCTAACCCTAACCCTAACCCTAACCCTAACCCTAACCCTAACCCTAACCCTAACCCTAACCCTAACCCTAACCGTAGCCCTAACCCTAACCCTAGCCCTAACCCTAACCCTAGCCCTAACCCTAACCCTAACCCTAACCCTAACCCTAACCCTAACCCTAACCCTAACCCTAACCCTAACCGTAGCCCTAACCCTAACCCTAGCCCTAACCCTAACCCTAGCCCTAACCCTAACCCTAACCCTAACCCTAACCCTAACCCTAACCCTAACCCTAACCCTAACCCTAACCCTAACCCTAACCCTAAGTAGTTATCGAGACCCGCTAGAGTCCCGCTGGACCATTTAAGGCCCACCGTGCACCTTATATGGTCCACAGAGAGAGAGATCCGTTGGACCTTCGATGGTCCACCAAGTCGCGTCAGAGAGAGGTTTGGTTCATATATGGTCCAGCCCGGACCATATATGCTCCAACGCGGACCATATAAGGTCCCAGAGACAAGCTGTACGGCTTGTCTCTGGAGCTTATAACGGCACGGTGGCCCTTATAATGGGCACAATACCTCTCTGTGGCCACTTGGTCTCCATTCGAAGGTCCTCCCTGCCATTCGAAGGGCCTTTGTGCCGGAGTAAACGCCACAGTGCCATGTCAAGCGCCTTGCAGTTATATTAAAGCACGTAAGCCTATATATTAAAATAATTTGCCGGTTAAACCACGCCTCAGACCGTCGCAAGCCGGTTTGAAAGAGTGGGTAAAGG
>NW_027468070.1:0-62837 GCF_965363235.1 Mytilus galloprovincialis
CTGTCATTTTTATGAATGTAAACTATGAGTACTGTGTCTTTTAGGTGGACATCAGTGGCTTAAAATTATTAGTTATGCTATTTCTTTTATAGGGAAGATGATCGTCATTTTTAAATATTTATTTTAATCAGATGGCATTGTGAATTTAAGTGGCAGAGTTGTATGGATGGCAAATCTGTCTAACTAACAAACGAAATAGAAAATCGTAGGTTAAAAAATGCGACTTTTCCAATGTGTCTATATTGACTCCATTTAAATATCTAAGCAGTTCAAAAATGTTCACAGTCGAGTATAAGTCAAGATTTTCCAGAGATTTTCATCTTTTGTTTTCCTTTAGTAGCTGTATACTTCAAATGTGTAAATGCCAAAAAAATGTCTTCACTGGGAGCCCCAGAGCTGAAACATGTAGACTTCAGTTTAGCAGGGACGTAACTCTAAGGCTAGTTTTTGGTCATTTTGCACATAGGAACTTTACAGAAACAGTTAGTGTTAAACCATTGTGCTTCACGACGACGTGTCTTCTTAATTACAGAATGATGCATTGAAATAGAGACCGCGCGATACATTTACAGAATTTTAGAAGTTTTTCGACATATAAAACACCCTTTCACTTTGAAAATTAATATTCTATATTTAATGGTGTCGACTTAAAGTTGCAAGACGAGTTTACTTTAAGTATGAAAAGTTTAACTTAGTATATATTTATAAACAAAAGGTCTCCACACATAAATTGTAATGGACACAAAGACCTTAAAAAGCAGCTCCTACCTATATTTATTTGTCCGTAAAACCCTTTATCATTAGTTTATTATACTTCTTTTCGTGTACAATTTTTTTGGACAAACAATCGATTGTCGTTTTCAAAATATTTCGGGTTTAAAGGCATCTTTTGTTCTAGGTATTGGAGAAATCATTAAAATTGATAAAACTGCTTTATGACCAGCGGCAAATATTACAGTCATAATGCAACATATATAGTAACAAGTTTGTGATGCAAAACATTGCTCTAGTGAAATAACAATTCCAGTTAATAGTTTCTTGTTTACCAAACCAATGATCGATGTAGAAAAACGTCTGAAATAAACAATGATTGATTTATTGATTATTGGTGTTTAATGCCACTTTCATCACTATGGGATATTTCATACGAACAGTAATTTTTATTATCTGAAAATGCCGAAAAATTGACAGAAAAATAAATTTGTGGTAGCATGAGCCAAGTGAATAGTTCATGCATACATATATTTTGTCGCTGGGATGCTGTCCCATTGAGGGAAACTCACATCTCTCTTTCACGTCAACTTTGCGCATGTCTTTTGGGTTGTTTTTTTTTTGTCGTTAGGTTGCGGTTCATTGACGTTTACACCACACTTGTTTTTGATGGACATTGTAAATTTTCAAACATGCAGTAAAGGAGTTATTGTAGGCTGATAAAAGCTGAAGAGAAGATAAATAGACCTGACAGAAAAAAAAAAGAAATGATCTTATTTTCAAACATGACCTGTTGGGTCGCTCGTATTTCGGTTGTCCATAAATATAGTTCCTGTCATTTTTATGAATGTAAACTATGAGTACTGTGTCTTTTAGGTGGACATCAGTGGCTTAAAATTATTAGTTATGCTATTTCTTTTATAGGGAAGATGATCGTCATTTTTAAATATTTATTTTAATCAGATGGCATTGTGAATTTAAGTGGCAGAGTTGTATGGATGGCAAATCTGTCTAACTAACAAACGAAATAGAAAATCGTAGGTTAAAAAATGCGACTTTTCCAATGTGTCTATTGACTCCATTTAAATATCTAAGCAGTTCAAAAATGTTCACAGTCGAGTATAAGTCAAGATTTTCCAGAGATTTTCATCTTTTGTTTTCCTTTAGTAGCTGTATACTTCAAATGTGTAAATGCCAAAAAAATGTCTTCACTGGGAGCCCCAGAGCTGAAACATGTAGACTTCAGTTTAGCAGGGACGTAACTCTAAGGCTAGTTTTTGGTCATTTTGCACATAGGAACTTTACAGAAACAGTTAGTGTTAAACCATTGTGCTTCACGACGACGTGTCTTCTTAATTACAGAATGATGCATTGAAATAGAGACCGCGCGATACATTTACAGAATTTTAGAAGTTTTTCGACATATAAAACACCCTTTCACTTTGAAAATTAATATTCTATATTTAATGGTGTCGACTTAAAGTTGCAAGACGAGTTTACTTTAAGTATGAAAAGTTTAACTTAGTATATATTTATAAACAAAAGGTCTCCACACATAAATTGTAATGGACACAAAGACCTTAAAAAGCAGCTCCTACCTATATTTATTTGTCCGTAAAACCCTTTATCATTAGTTTATTATACTTCTTTTCGTGTACAATTTTTTTGGACAAACAATCGATTGTCGTTTTCAAAATATTTCGGGTTTAAAGGCATCTTTTGTTCTAGGTATTGGAGAAATCATTAAAATTGATAAAACTGCTTTATGACCAGCGGCAAATATTACAGTCATAATGCAACATATATAGTAACAAGTTTGTGATGCAAAACATTGCTCTAGTGAAATAACAATTCCAGTTAATAGTTTCTTGTTTACCAAACCAATGATCGATGTAGAAAAACGTCTGAAATAAACAATGATTGATTTATTGATTATTGGTGTTTAATGCCACTTTCATCACTATGGGATATTTCATACGAACAGTAATTTTTATTATCTGAAAATGCCGAAAAATTGACAGAAAAATAAATTTGTGGTAGCATGAGCCAAGTGAATAGTTCATGCATACATATATTTTGTCGCTGGGATGCTGTCCCATTGAGGGAAACTCACATCTCTCTTTCACGTCAACTTTGCGCATGTCTTTTGGGTTGTTTTTTTTTTGTCGTTAGGTTGCGGTTCATTGACGTTTACACCACACTTGTTTTTGATGGACATTGTAAATTTTCAAACATGCAGTAAAGGAGTTATTGTAGGCTGATAAAAGCTGAAGAGAAGATAAATAGACCTGACAGAAAAAAAAAAGAAATGATCTTATTTTCAAACATGACCTGTTGGGTCGCTCGTATTTCGGTTGTCCATAAATATAGTTCCTGTCATTTTTATGAATGTAAACTATGAGTACTGTGTCTTTTAGGTGGACATCAGTGGCTTAAAATTATTAGTTATGCTATTTCTTTTATAGGGAAGATGATCGTCATTTTTAAATATTTATTTTAATCAGATGGCATTGTGAATTTAAGTGGCAGAGTTGTATGGATGGCAAATCTGTCTAACTAACAAACGAAATAGAAAATCGTAGGTTAAAAAATGCGACTTTTCCAATGTGTCTATATTGACTCCATTTAAATATCTAAGCAGTTCAAAAATGTTCACAGTCGAGTATAAGTCAAGATTTTCCAGAGATTTTCATCTTTTGTTTTCCTTTAGTAGCTGTATACTTCAAATGTGTAAATGCCAAAAAAATGTCTTCACTGGGAGCCCCAGAGCTGAAACATGTAGACTTCAGTTTAGCAGGGACGTAACTCTAAGGCTAGTTTTTGGTCATTTTGCACATAGGAACTTTACAGAAACAGTTAGTGTTAAACCATTGTGCTTCACGACGACGTGTCTTCTTAATTACAGAATGATGCATTGAAATAGAGACCGCGCGATACATTTACAGAATTTTAGAAGTTTTTCGACATATAAAACACCCTTTCACTTTGAAAATTAATATTCTATATTTAATGGTGTCGACTTAAAGTTGCAAGACGAGTTTACTTTAAGTATGAAAAGTTTAACTTAGTATATATTTATAAACAAAAGGTCTCCACACATAAATTGTAATGGACACAAAGACCTTAAAAAGCAGCTCCTACCTATATTTATTTGTCCGTAAAACCCTTTATCATTAGTTTATTATACTTCTTTTCGTGTACAATTTTTTTGGACAAACAATCGATTGTCGTTTTCAAAATATTTCGGGTTTAAAGGCATCTTTTGTTCTAGGTATTGGAGAAATCATTAAAATTGATAAAACTGCTTTATGACCAGCGGCAAATATTACAGTCATAATGCAACATATATAGTAACAAGTTTGTGATGCAAAACATTGCTCTAGTGAAATAACAATTCCAGTTAATAGTTTCTTGTTTACCAAACCAATGATCGATGTAGAAAAACGTCTGAAATAAACAATGATTGATTTATTGATTATTGGTGTTTAATGCCACTTTCATCACTATGGGATATTTCATACGAACAGTAATTTTTATTATCTGAAAATGCCGAAAAATTGACAGAAAAATAAATTTGTGGTAGCATGAGCCAAGTGAATAGTTCATGCATACATATATTTTGTCGCTGGGATGCTGTCCCATTGAGGGAAACTCACATCTCTCTTTCACGTCAACTTTGCGCATGTCTTTTGGGTTGTTTTTTTTTTGTCGTTAGGTTGCGGTTCATTGACGTTTACACCACACTTGTTTTTGATGGACATTGTAAATTTTCAAACATGCAGTAAAGGAGTTATTGTAGGCTGATAAAAGCTGAAGAGAAGATAAATAGACCTGACAGAAAAAAAAAAGAAATGATCTTATTTTCAAACATGACCTGTTGGGTCGCTCGTATTTCGGTTGTCCATAAATATAGTTCCTGTCATTTTTATGAATGTAAACTATGAGTACTGTGTCTTTTAGGTGGACATCAGTGGCTTAAAATTATTAGTTATGCTATTTCTTTTATAGGGAAGATGATCGTCATTTTTAAATATTTATTTTAATCAGATGGCATTGTGAATTTAAGTGGCAGAGTTGTATGGATGGCAAATCTGTCTAACTAACAAACGAAATAGAAAATCGTAGGTTAAAAAATGCGACTTTTCCAATGTGTCTATATTGACTCCATTTAAATATCTAAGCAGTTCAAAAATGTTCACAGTCGAGTATAAGTCAAGATTTTCCAGAGATTTTCATCTTTTGTTTTCCTTTAGTAGCTGTATACTTCAAATGTGTAAATGCCAAAAAAATGTCTTCACTGGGAGCCCCAGAGCTGAAACATGTAGACTTCAGTTTAGCAGGGACGTAACTCTAAGGCTAGTTTTTGGTCATTTTGCACATAGGAACTTTACAGAAACAGTTAGTGTTAAACCATTGTGCTTCACGACGACGTGTCTTCTTAATTACAGAATGATGCATTGAAATAGAGACCGCGCGATACATTTACAGAATTTTAGAAGTTTTTCGACATATAAAACACCCTTTCACTTTGAAAATTAATATTCTATATTTAATGGTGTCGACTTAAAGTTGCAAGACGAGTTTACTTTAAGTATGAAAAGTTTAACTTAGTATATATTTATAAACAAAAGGTCTCCACACATAAATTGTAATGGACACAAAGACCTTAAAAAGCAGCTCCTACCTATATTTATTTGTCCGTAAAACCCTTTATCATTAGTTTATTATACTTCTTTTCGTGTACAATTTTTTTGGACAAACAATCGATTGTCGTTTTCAAAATATTTCGGGTTTAAAGGCATCTTTTGTTCTAGGTATTGGAGAAATCATTAAAATTGATAAAACTGCTTTATGACCAGCGGCAAATATTACAGTCATAATGCAACATATATAGTAACAAGTTTGTGATGCAAAACATTGCTCTAGTGAAATAACAATTCCAGTTAATAGTTTCTTGTTTACCAAACCAATGATCGATGTAGAAAAACGTCTGAAATAAACAATGATTGATTTATTGATTATTGGTGTTTAATGCCACTTTCATCACTATGGGATATTTCATACGAACAGTAATTTTTATTATCTGAAAATGCCGAAAAATTGACAGAAAAATAAATTTGTGGTAGCATGAGCCAAGTGAATAGTTCATGCATACATATATTTTGTCGCTGGGATGCTGTCCCATTGAGGGAAACTCACATCTCTCTTTCACGTCAACTTTGCGCATGTCTTTTGGGTTGTTTTTTTTTTGTCGTTAGGTTGCGGTTCATTGACGTTTACACCACACTTGTTTTTGATGGACATTGTAAATTTTCAAACATGCAGTAAAGGAGTTATTGTAGGCTGATAAAAGCTGAAGAGAAGATAAATAGACCTGACAGAAAAAAAAAAGAAATGATCTTATTTTCAAACATGACCTGTTGGGTCGCTCGTATTTCGGTTGTCCATAAATATAGTTCCTGTCATTTTTATGAATGTAAACTATGAGTACTGTGTCTTTTAGGTGGACATCAGTGGCTTAAAATTATTAGTTATGCTATTTCTTTTATAGGGAAGATGATCGTCATTTTTAAATATTTATTTTAATCAGATGGCATTGTGAATTTAAGTGGCAGAGTTGTATGGATGGCAAATCTGTCTAACTAACAAACGAAATAGAAAATCGTAGGTTAAAAAATGCGACTTTTCCAATGTGTCTATATTGACTCCATTTAAATATCTAAGCAGTTCAAAAATGTTCACAGTCGAGTATAAGTCAAGATTTTCCAGAGATTTTCATCTTTTGTTTTCCTTTAGTAGCTGTATACTTCAAATGTGTAAATGCCAAAAAAATGTCTTCACTGGGAGCCCCAGAGCTGAAACATGTAGACTTCAGTTTAGCAGGGACGTAACTCTAAGGCTAGTTTTTGGTCATTTTGCACATAGGAACTTTACAGAAACAGTTAGTGTTAAACCATTGTGCTTCACGACGACGTGTCTTCTTAATTACAGAATGATGCATTGAAATAGAGACCGCGCGATACATTTACAGAATTTTAGAAGTTTTTCGACATATAAAACACCCTTTCACTTTGAAAATTAATATTCTATATTTAATGGTGTCGACTTAAAGTTGCAAGACGAGTTTACTTTAAGTATGAAAAGTTTAACTTAGTATATATTTATAAACAAAAGGTCTCCACACATAAATTGTAATGGACACAAAGACCTTAAAAAGCAGCTCCTACCTATATTTATTTGTCCGTAAAACCCTTTATCATTAGTTTATTATACTTCTTTTCGTGTACAATTTTTTTGGACAAACAATCGATTGTCGTTTTCAAAATATTTCGGGTTTAAAGGCATCTTTTGTTCTAGGTATTGGAGAAATCATTAAAATTGATAAAACTGCTTTATGACCAGCGGCAAATATTACAGTCATAATGCAACATATATAGTAACAAGTTTGTGATGCAAAACATTGCTCTAGTGAAATAACAATTCCAGTTAATAGTTTCTTGTTTACCAAACCAATGATCGATGTAGAAAAACGTCTGAAATAAACAATGATTGATTTATTGATTATTGGTGTTTAATGCCACTTTCATCACTATGGGATATTTCATACGAACAGTAATTTTTATTATCTGAAAATGCCGAAAAATTGACAGAAAAATAAATTTGTGGTAGCATGAGCCAAGTGAATAGTTCATGCATACATATATTTTGTCGCTGGGATGCTGTCCCATTGAGGGAAACTCACATCTCTCTTTCACGTCAACTTTGCGCATGTCTTTTGGGTTGTTTTTTTTTGTCGTTAGGTTGCGGTTCATTGACGTTTACACCACACTTGTTTTTGATGGACATTGTAAATTTTCAAACATGCAGTAAAGGAGTTATTGTAGGCTGATAAAAGCTGAAGAGAAGATAAATAGACCTGACAGAAAAAAAAAAGAAATGATCTTATTTTCAAACATGACCTGTTGGGTCGCTCGTATTTCGGTTGTCCATAAATATAGTTCCTGTCATTTTTATGAATGTAAACTATGAGTACTGTGTCTTTTAGGTGGACATCAGTGGCTTAAAATTATTAGTTATGCTATTTCTTTTATAGGGAAGATGATCGTCATTTTTAAATATTTATTTTAATCAGATGGCATTGTGAATTTAAGTGGCAGAGTTGTATGGATGGCAAATCTGTCTAACTAACAAACGAAATAGAAAATCGTAGGTTAAAAAATGCGACTTTTCCAATGTGTCTATTGACTCCATTTAAATATCTAAGCAGTTCAAAAATGTTCACAGTCGAGTATAAGTCAAGATTTTCCAGAGATTTTCATCTTTTGTTTTCCTTTAGTAGCTGTATACTTCAAATGTGTAAATGCCAAAAAAATGTCTTCACTGGGAGCCCCAGAGCTGAAACATGTAGACTTCAGTTTAGCAGGGACGTAACTCTAAGGCTAGTTTTTGGTCATTTTGCACATAGGAACTTTACAGAAACAGTTAGTGTTAAACCATTGTGCTTCACGACGACGTGTCTTCTTAATTACAGAATGATGCATTGAAATAGAGACCGCGCGATACATTTACAGAATTTTAGAAGTTTTTCGACATATAAAACACCCTTTCACTTTGAAAATTAATATTCTATATTTAATGGTGTCGACTTAAAGTTGCAAGACGAGTTTACTTTAAGTATGAAAAGTTTAACTTAGTATATATTTATAAACAAAAGGTCTCCACACATAAATTGTAATGGACACAAAGACCTTAAAAAGCAGCTCCTACCTATATTTATTTGTCCGTAAAACCCTTTATCATTAGTTTATTATACTTCTTTTCGTGTACAATTTTTTTGGACAAACAATCGATTGTCGTTTTCAAAATATTTCGGGTTTAAAGGCATCTTTTGTTCTAGGTATTGGAGAAATCATTAAAATTGATAAAACTGCTTTATGACCAGCGGCAAATATTACAGTCATAATGCAACATATATAGTAACAAGTTTGTGATGCAAAACATTGCTCTAGTGAAATAACAATTCCAGTTAATAGTTTCTTGTTTACCAAACCAATGATCGATGTAGAAAAACGTCTGAAATAAACAATGATTGATTTATTGATTATTGGTGTTTAATGCCACTTTCATCACTATGGGATATTTCATACGAACAGTAATTTTTATTATCTGAAAATGCCGAAAAATTGACAGAAAAATAAATTTGTGGTAGCATGAGCCAAGTGAATAGTTCATGCATACATATATTTTGTCGCTGGGATGCTGTCCCATTGAGGGAAACTCACATCTCTCTTTCACGTCAACTTTGCGCATGTCTTTTGGGTTGTTTTTTTTTTGTCGTTAGGTTGCGGTTCATTGACGTTTACACCACACTTGTTTTTGATGGACATTGTAAATTTTCAAACATGCAGTAAAGGAGTTATTGTAGGCTGATAAAAGCTGAAGAGAAGATAAATAGACCTGACAGAAAAAAAAAAGAAATGATCTTATTTTCAAACATGACCTGTTGGGTCGCTCGTATTTCGGTTGTCCATAAATATAGTTCCTGTCATTTTTATGAATGTAAACTATGAGTACTGTGTCTTTTAGGTGGACATCATTGGCTTAAAATTATTAGTTATGCTATTTCTTTTATAGGGAAGATGATCGTCATTTTTAAATATTTATTTTAATCAGATGGCATTGTGAATTTAAGTGGCAGAGTTGTATGGATGGCAAATCTGTCTAACTAACAAACGAAATAGAAAATCGTAGGTTAAAAAATGCGACTTTTCCAATGTGTCTATTGACTCCATTTAAATATCTAAGCAGTTCAAAAATGTTCACAGTCGAGTATAAGTCAAGATTTTCCAGAGATTTTCATCTTTTGTTTTCCTTTAGTAGCTGTATACTTCAAATGTGTAAATGCCAAAAAAATGTCTTCACTGGGAGCCCCAGAGCTGAAACATGTAGACTTCAGTTTAGCAGGGACGTAACTCTAAGGCTAGTTTTTGGTCATTTTGCACATAGGAACTTTACAGAAACAGTTAGTGTTAAACCATTGTGCTTCACGACGACGTGTCTTCTTAATTACAGAATGATGCATTGAAATAGAGACCGCGCGATACATTTACAGAATTTTAGAAGTTTTTCGACATATAAAACACCCTTTCACTTTGAAAATTAATATTCTATATTTAATGGTGTCGACTTAAAGTTGCAAGACGAGTTTACTTTAAGTATGAAAAGTTTTTTTAGTATATATTTATAAACAAAAGGTCTCCACACATAAATTGTAATGGACACAAAGACCTTAAAAAGCAGCTCCTACCTATATTTATTTGTCCGTAAAACCCTTTATCATTAGTTTATTATACTTCTTTTCGTGTACAATTTTTTTGGACAAACAATCGATTGTCGTTTTCAAAATATTTCGGGTTTAAAGGCATCTTTTGTTCTAGGTATTGGAGAAATCATTAAAATTGATAAAACTGCTTTATGACCAGCGGCAAATATTACAGTCATAATGCAACATATATAGTAACAAGTTTGTGATGCAAAACATTGCTCTAGTGAAATAACAATTCCAGTTAATAGTTTCTTGTTTACCAAACCAATGATCGATGTAGAAAAACGTCTGAAATAAACAATGATTGATTTATTGATTATTGGTGTTTAATGCCACTTTCATCACTATGGGATATTTCATACGAACAGTAATTTTTATTATCTGAAAATGCCGAAAAATTGACAGAAAAATAAATTTGTGGTAGCATGAGCCAAGTGAATAGTTCATGCATACATATATTTTGTCGCTGGGATGCTGTCCCATTGAGGGAAACTCACATCTCTCTTTCACGTCAACTTTGCGCATGTCTTTTGGGTTGTTTTTTTTTTTGTCGTTAGGTTGCGGTTCATTGACGTTTACACCACACTTGTTTTTGATGGACATTGTAAATTTTCAAACATGCAGTAAAGGAGTTATTGTAGGCTGATAAAAGCTGAAGAGAAGATAAATAGACCTGACAGAAAAAAAAAAGAAATGATCTTATTTTCAAACATGACCTGTTGGGTCGCTCGTATTTCGGTTGTCCATAAATATAGTTCCTGTCATTTTTATGAATGTAAACTATGAGTACTGTGTCTTTTAGGTGGACATCAGTGGCTTAAAATTATTAGTTATGCTATTTCTTTTATAGGGAAGATGATCGTCATTTTTAAATATTTATTTTAATCAGATGGCATTGTGAATTTAAGTGGCAGAGTTGTATGGATGGCAAATCTGTCTAACTAACAAACGAAATAGAAAATCGTAGGTTAAAAAATGCGACTTTTCCAATGTGTCTATTGACTCCATTTAAATATCTAAGCAGTTCAAAAATGTTCACAGTCGAGTATAAGTCAAGATTTTCCAGAGATTTTCATCTTTTGTTTTCCTTTAGTAGCTGTATACTTCAAATGTGTAAATGCCAAAAAAATGTCTTCACTGGGAGCCCCAGAGCTGAAACATGTAGACTTCAGTTTAGCAGGGACGTAACTCTAAGGCTAGTTTTTGGTCATTTTGCACATAGGAACTTTACAGAAACAGTTAGTGTTAAACCATTGTGCTTCACGACGACGTGTCTTCTTAATTACAGAATGATGCATTGAAATAGAGACCGCGCGATACATTTACAGAATTTTAGAAGTTTTTCGACATATAAAACACCCTTTCACTTTGAAAATTAATATTCTATATTTAATGGTGTCGACTTAAAGTTGCAAGACGAGTTTACTTTAAGTATGAAAAGTTTAACTTAGTATATATCTATAAACAAAAGGTCTCCACACATAAATTGTAATGGACACAAAGACCTTAAAAAGCAGCTCCTACCTATATTTATTTGTCCGTAAAACCCTTTATCATTAGTTTATTATACTTCTTTTCGTGTACAATTTTTTTGGACAAACAATCGATTGTCGTTTTCAAAATATTTCGGGTTTAAAGGCATCTTTTGTTCTAGGTATTGGAGAAATCATTAAAATTGATAAAACTGCTTTATGACCAGCGGCAAATATTACAGTCATAATGCAACATATATAGTAACAAGTTTGTGATGCAAAACATTGCTCTAGTGAAATAACAATTCCAGTTAATAGTTTCTTGTTTACCAAACCAATGATCGATGTAGAAAAACGTCTGAAATAAACAATGATTGATTTATTGATTATTGGTGTTTAATGCCACTTTCATCACTATGGGATATTTCATACGAACAGTAATTTTTATTATCTGAAAATGCCGAAAAATTGACAGAAAAATAAATTTGTGGTAGCATGAGCCAAGTGAATAGTTCATGCATACATATATTTTGTCGCTGGGATGCTGTCCCATTGAGGGAAACTCACATCTCTCTTTCACGTCAACTTTGCGCATGTCTTTTGGGTTGTTTTTTTTTTGTCGTTAGGTTGCGGTTCATTGACGTTTACACCACACTTGTTTTTGATGGACATTGTAAATTTTCAAACATGCAGTAAAGGAGTTATTGTAGGCTGATAAAAGCTGAAGAGAAGATAAATAGACCTGACAGAAAAAAAAAAGAAATGATCTTATTTTCAAACATGACCTGTTGGGTCGCTCGTATTTCGGTTGTCCATAAATATAGTTCCTGTCATTTTTATGAATGTAAACTATGAGTACTGTGTCTTTTAGGTGGACATCAGTGGCTTAAAATTATTAGTTATGCTATTTCTTTTATAGGGAAGATGATCGTCATTTTTAAATATTTATTTTAATCAGATGGCATTGTGAATTTAAGTGGCAGAGTTGTATGGATGGCAAATCTGTCTAACTAACAAACGAAATAGAAAATCGTAGGTTAAAAAATGCGACTTTTCCAATGTGTCTATTGACTCCATTTAAATATCTAAGCAGTTCAAAAATGTTCACAGTCGAGTATAAGTCAAGATTTTCCAGAGATTTTCATCTTTTGTTTTCCTTTAGTAGCTGTATACTTCAAATGTGTAAATGCCAAAAAAATGTCTTCACTGGGAGCCCCAGAGCTGAAACATGTAGACTTCAGTTTAGCAGGGACGTAACTCTAAGGCTAGTTTTTGGTCATTTTGCACATAGGAACTTTACAGAAACAGTTAGTGTTAAACCATTGTGCTTCACGACGACGTGTCTTCTTAATTACAGAATGATGCATTGAAATAGAGACCGCGCGATACATTTACAGAATTTTAGAAGTTTTTCGACATATAAAACACCCTTTCACTTTGAAAATTAATATTCTATATTTAATGGTGTCGACTTAAAGTTGCAAGACGAGTTTACTTTAAGTATGAAAAGTTTAACTTAGTATATATTTATAAACAAAAGGTCTCCACACATAAATTGTAATGGACACAAAGACCTTAAAAAGCAGCTCCTACCTATATTTATTTGTCCGTAAAACCCTTTATCATTAGTTTATTATACTTCTTTTCGTGTACAATTTTTTTGGACAAACAATCGATTGT
The DNA here is from genome assembly GCF_965363235.1 of Mytilus galloprovincialis. Classification (NCBI taxonomy): domain Eukaryota; kingdom Metazoa; phylum Mollusca; class Bivalvia; order Mytilida; family Mytilidae; genus Mytilus; species Mytilus galloprovincialis. The sequence goes on from NW_027468070.1 coordinate 13,189, forward strand.
CGTTTTCAAAATATTTCGGGTTTAAAGGCATCTTTTGTTCTAGGTATTGGAGAAATCATTAAAATTGATAAAACTGCTTTATGACCAGCGGCAAATATTACAGTCATAATGCAACATATATAGTAACAAGTTTGTGATGCAAAACATTGCTCTAGTGAAATAACAATTCCAGTTGATAGTTTCTTGTTTACCAAACCAATGATCGATGTAGAAAAACGTCTGAAATAAACAATGATTGATTTATTGATTATTGGTGTTTAATGCCACTTTCATCACTATGGGATATTTCATACGAACAGTAATTTTTATTATCTGAAAATGCCGAAAAATTGACAGAAAAATAAATTTGTGGTAGCATGAGCCAAGTGAATAGTTCATGCATACATATATTTTGTCGCTGGGATGCTGTCCCATTGAGGGAAACTCACATCTCTCTTTCACGTCAACTTTGCGCATGTCTTTTGGGTTGTTTTTTTTTTTGTCGTTAGGTTGCGGTTCATTGACGTTTACACCACACTTGTTTTTGATGGACATTGTAAATTTTCAAACATGCAGTAAAGGAGTTATTGTAGGCTGATAAAAGCTGAAGAGAAGATAAATAGACCTGACAGAAAAAAAAAAGAAATGATCTTATTTTCAAACATGACCTGTTGGGTCGCTCGTATTTCGGTTGTCCATAAATATAGTTCCTGTCATTTTTATGAATGTAAACTATGAGTACTGTGTCTTTTAGGTGGACATCAGTGGCTTAAAATTATTAGTTATGCTATTTCTTTTATAGGGAAGATGATCGTCATTTTTAAATATTTATTTTAATCAGATGGCATTGTGAATTTAAGTGGCAGAGTTGTATGGATGGCAAATCTGTCTAACTAACAAACGAAATAGAAAATCGTAGGTTAAAAAATGCGACTTTTCCAATGTGTCTATTGACTCCATTTAAATATCTAAGCAGTTCAAAAATGTTCACAGTCGAGTATAAGTCAAGATTTTCCAGAGATTTTCATCTTTTGTTTTCCTTTAGTAGCTGTATACTTCAAATGTGTAAATGCCAAAAACATGTCTTCACTGGGAGCCCCAGAGCTGAAACATGTAGACTTCAGTTTAGCAGGGACGTAACTCTAAGGCTAGTTTTTGGTCATTTTGCACATAGGAACTTTACAGAAACAGTTAGTGTTAAACCATTGTGCTTCACGACGACGTGTCTTCTTAATTACAGAATGATGCATTGAAATAGAGACCGCGCGATACATTTACAGAATTTTAGAAGTTTTTCGACATATAAAACACCCTTTCACTTTGAAAATTAATATTCTATATTTAATGGTGTCGACTTAAAGTTGCAAGACGAGTTTACTTTAAGTATGAAAAGTTTAACTTAGTATATATTTATAAACAAAAGGTCTCCACACATAAATTGTAATGGACACAAAGACCTTAAAAAGCAGCTCCTACCTATATTTATTTGTCCGTAAAACCCTTTATCATTAGTTTATTATACTTCTTTTCGTGTACAATTTTTTTGGACAAACAATCGATTGTCGTTTTCAAAATATTTCGGGTTTAAAGGCATCTTTTGTTCTAGGTATTGGAGAAATCATTAAAATTGATAAAACTGCTTTATGACCAGCGGCAAATATTACAGTCATAATGCAACATATATAGTAACAAGTTTGTGATGCAAAACATTGCTCTAGTGAAATAACAATTCCAGTTAATAGTTTCTTGTTTACCAAACCAATGATCGATGTAGAAAAACGTCTGAAATAAACAATGATTGATTTATTGATTATTGGTGTTTAATGCCACTTTCATCACTATGGGATATTTCATACGAACAGTAATTTTTATTATCTGAAAATGCCGAAAAATTGACAGAAAAATAAATTTGTGGTAGCATGAGCCAAGTGAATAGTTCATGCATACATATATTTTGTCGCTGGGATGCTGTCCCATTGAGGGAAACTCACATCTCTCTTTCACGTCAACTTTGCGCATGTCTTTTGGGTTGTTTTTTTTTGTCGTTAGGTTGCGGTTCATTGACGTTTACACCACACTTGTTTTTGATGGACATTGTAAATTTTCAAACATGCAGTAAAGGAGTTATTGTAGGCTGATAAAAGCTGAAGAGAAGATAAATAGACCTGACAGAAAAAAAAAAGAAATGATCTTATTTTCAAACATGACCTGTTGGGTCGCTCGTATTTCGGTTGTCCATAAATATAGTTCCTGTCATTTTTATGAATGTAAACTATGAGTACTGTGTCTTTTAGGTGGACATCAGTGGCTTAAAATTATTAGTTATGCTATTTCTTTTATAGGGAAGATGATCGTCATTTTTAAATATTTATTTTAATCAGATGGCATTGTGAATTTAAGTGGCAGAGTTGTATGGATGGCAAATCTGTCTAACTAACAAACGAAATAGAAAATCGTAGGTTAAAAAATGCGACTTTTCCAATGTGTCTATTGACTCCATTTAAATATCTAAGCAGTTCAAAAATGTTCACAGTCGAGTATAAGTCAAGATTTTCCAGAGATTTTCATCTTTTGTTTTCCTTTAGTAGCTGTATACTTCAAATGTGTAAATGCCAAAAAAATGTCTTCACTGGGAGCCCCAGAGCTGAAACATGTAGACTTCAGTTTAGCAGGGACGTAACTCTAAGGCTAGTTTTTGGTCATTTTGCACATAGGAACTTTACAGAAACAGTTAGTGTTAAACCATTGTGCTTCACGACGACGTGTCTTCTTAATTACAGAATGATGCATTGAAATAGAGACCGCGCGATACATTTACAGAATTTTAGAAGTTTTTCGACATATAAAACACCCTTTCACTTTGAAAATTAATATTCTATATTTAATGGTGTCGACTTAAAGTTGCAAGACGAGTTTACTTTAAGTATGAAAAGTTTAACTTAGTATATATTTATAAACAAAAGGTCTCCACACATAAATTGTAATGGACACAAAGACCTTAAAAAGCAGCTCCTACCTATATTTATTTGTCCGTAAAACCCTTTATCATTAGTTTATTATACTTCTTTTCGTGTACAATTTTTTTGGACAAACAATCGATTGTCGTTTTCAAAATATTTCGGGTTTAAAGGCATCTTTTGTTCTAGGTATTGGAGAAATCATTAAAATTGATAAAACTGCTTTATGACCAGCGGCAAATATTACAGTCATAATGCAACATATATAGTAACAAGTTTGTGATGCAAAACATTGCTCTAGTGAAATAACAATTCCAGTTAATAGTTTCTTGTTTACCAAACCAATGATCGATGTAGAAAAACGTCTGAAATAAACAATGATTGATTTATTGATTATTGGTGTTTAATGCCACTTTCATCACTATGGGATATTTCATACGAACAGTAATTTTTATTATCTGAAAATGCCGAAAAATTGACAGAAAAATAAATTTGTGGTAGCATGAGCCAAGTGAATAGTTCATGCATACATATATTTTGTCGCTGGGATGCTGTCCCATTGAGGGAAACTCACATCTCTCTTTCACGTCAACTTTGCGCATGTCTTTTGGGTTGTTTTTTTTTGTCGTTAGGTTGCGGTTCATTGACGTTTACACCACACTTGTTTTTGATGGACATTGTAAATTTTCAAACATGCAGTAAAGGAGTTATTGTAGGCTGATAAAAGCTGAAGAGAAGATAAATAGACCTGACAGAAAAAAAAAAGAAATGATCTTATTTTCAAACATGACCTGTTGGGTCGCTCGTATTTCGGTTGTCCATAAATATAGTTCCTGTCATTTTTATGAATGTAAACTATGAGTACTGTGTCTTTTAGGTGGACATCAGTGGCTTAAAATTATTAGTTATGCTATTTCTTTTATAGGGAAGATGATCGTCATTTTTAAATATTTATTTTAATCAGATGGCATTGTGAATTTAAGTGGCAGAGTTGTATGGATGGCAAATCTGTCTAACTAACAAACGAAATAGAAAATCGTAGGTTAAAAAATGCGACTTTTCCAATGTGTCTATTGACTCCATTTAAATATCTAAGCAGTTCAAAAATGTTCACAGTCGAGTATAAGTCAAGATTTTCCAGAGATTTTCATCTTTTGTTTTCCTTTAGTAGCTGTATACTTCAAATGTGTAAATGCCAAAAAAATGTCTTCACTGGGAGCCCCAGAGCTGAAACATGTAGACTTCAGTTTAGCAGGGACGTAACTCTAAGGCTAGTTTTTGGTCATTTTGCACATAGGAACTTTACAGAAACAGTTAGTGTTAAACCATTGTGCTTCACGACGACGTGTCTTCTTAATTACAGAATGATGCATTGAAATAGAGACCGCGCGATACATTTACAGAATTTTAGAAGTTTTTCGACATATAAAACACCCTTTCACTTTGAAAATTAATATTCTATATTTAATGGTGTCGACTTAAAGTTGCAAGACGAGTTTACTTTAAGTATGAAAAGTTTAACTTAGTATATATTTATAAACAAAAGGTCTCCACACATAAATTGTAATGGACACAAAGACCTTAAAAAGCAGCTCCTACCTATATTTATTTGTCCGTAAAACCCTTTATCATTAGTTTATTATACTTCTTTTCGTGTACAATTTTTTTGGACAAACAATCGATTGTCGTTTTCAAAATATTTCGGGTTTAAAGGCATCTTTTGTTCTAGGTATTGGAGAAATCATTAAAATTGATAAAACTGCTTTATGACCAGCGGCAAATATTACAGTCATAATGCAACATATATAGTAACAAGTTTGTGATGCAAAACATTGCTCTAGTGAAATAACAATTCCAGTTAATAGTTTCTTGTTTACCAAACCAATGATCGATGTAGAAAAACGTCTGAAATAAACAATGATTGATTTATTGATTATTGGTGTTTAATGCCACTTTCATCACTATGGGATATTTCATACGAACAGTAATTTTTATTATCTGAAAATGCCGAAAAATTGACAGAAAAATAAATTTGTGGTAGCATGAGCCAAGTGAATAGTTCATGCATACATATATTTTGTCGCTGGGATGCTGTCCCATTGAGGGAAACTCACATCTCTCTTTCACGTCAACTTTGCGCATGTCTTTTGGGTTGTTTTTTTTTTGTCGTTAGGTTGCGGTTCATTGACGTTTACACCACACTTGTTTTTGATGGACATTGTAAATTTTCAAACATGCAGTAAAGGAGTTATTGTAGGCTGATAAAAGCTGAAGAGAAGATAAATAGACCTGACAGAAAAAAAAAAGAAATGATCTTATTTTCAAACATGACCTGTTGGGTCGCTCGTATTTCGGTTGTCCATAAATATAGTTCCTGTCATTTTTATGAATGTAAACTATGAGTACTGTGTCTTTTAGGTGGACATCAGTGGCTTAAAATTATTAGTTATGCTATTTCTTTTATAGGGAAGATGATCGTCATTTTTAAATATTTATTTTAATCAGATGGCATTGTGAATTTAAGTGGCAGAGTTGTATGGATGGCAAATCTGTCTAACTAACAAACGAAATAGAAAATCGTAGGTTAAAAAATGCGACTTTTCCAATGTGTCTATTGACTCCATTTAAATATCTAAGCAGTTCAAAAATGTTCACAGTCGAGTATAAGTCAAGATTTTCCAGAGATTTTCATCTTTTGTTTTCCTTTAGTAGCTGTATACTTCAAATGTGTAAATGCCAAAAAAATGTCTTCACTGGGAGCCCCAGAGCTGAAACATGTAGACTTCAGTTTAGCAGGGACGTAACTCTAAGGCTAGTTTTTGGTCATTTTGCACATAGGAACTTTACAGAAACAGTTAGTGTTAAACCATTGTGCTTCACGACGACGTGTCTTCTTAATTACAGAATGATGCATTGAAATAGAGACCGCGCGATACATTTACAGAATTTTAGAAGTTTTTCGACATATAAAACACCCTTTCACTTTGAAAATTAATATTCTATATTTAATGGTGTCGACTTAAAGTTGCAAGACGAGTTTACTTTAAGTATGAAAAGTTTAACTTAGTATATATTTATAAACAAAAGGTCTCCACACATAAATTGTAATGGACACAAAGACCTTAAAAAGCAGCTCCTACCTATATTTATTTGTCCGTAAAACCCTTTATCATTAGTTTATTATACTTCTTTTCGTGTACAATTTTTTTGGACAAACAATCGATTGTCGTTTTCAAAATATTTCGGGTTTAAAGGCATCTTTTGTTCTAGGTATTGGAGAAATCATTAAAATTGATAAAACTGCTTTATGACCAGCGGCAAATATTACAGTCATAATGCAACATATATAGTAACAAGTTTGTGATGCAAAACATTGCTCTAGTGAAATAACAATTCCAGTTAATAGTTTCTTGTTTACCAAACCAATGATCGATGTAGAAAAACGTCTGAAATAAACAATGATTGATTTATTGATTATTGGTGTTTAATGCCACTTTCATCACTATGGGATATTTCATACGAACAGTAATTTTTATTATCTGAAAATGCCGAAAAATTGACAGAAAAATAAATTTGTGGTAGCATGAGCCAAGTGAATAGTTCATGCATACATATATTTTGTCGCTGGGATGCTGTCCCATTGAGGGAAACTCACATCTCTCTTTCACGTCAACTTTGCGCATGTCTTTTGGGTTGTTTTTTTTTGTCGTTAGGTTGCGGTTCATTGACGTTTACACCACACTTGTTTTTGATGGACATTGTAAATTTTCAAACATGCAGTAAAGGAGTTATTGTAGGCTGATAAAAGCTGAAGAGAAGATAAATAGACCTGACAGAAAAAAAAAAGAAATGATCTTATTTTCAAACATGACCTGTTGGGTCGCTCGTATTTCGGTTGTCCATAAATATAGTTCCTGTCATTTTTATGAATGTAAACTATGAGTACTGTGTCTTTTAGGTGGACATCAGTGGCTTAAAATTATTAGTTATGCTATTTCTTTTATAGGGAAGATGATCGTCATTTTTAAATATTTATTTTAATCAGATGGCATTGTGAATTTAAGTGGCAGAGTTGTATGGATGGCAAATCTGTCTAACTAACAAACGAAATAGAAAATCGTAGGTTAAAAAATGCGACTTTTCCAATGTGTCTATTGACTCCATTTAAATATCTAAGCAGTTCAAAAATGTTCACAGTCGAGTATAAGTCAAGATTTTCCAGAGATTTTCATCTTTTGTTTTCCTTTAGTAGCTGTATACTTCAAATGTGTAAATGCCAAAAAAATGTCTTCACTGGGAGCCCCAGAGCTGAAACATGTAGACTTCAGTTTAGCAGGGACGTAACTCTAAGGCTAGTTTTTGGTCATTTTGCACATAGGAACTTTACAGAAACAGTTAGTGTTAAACCATTGTGCTTCACGACGACGTGTCTTCTTAATTACAGAATGATGCATTGAAATAGAGACTGCGCGATACATTTACAGAATTTTAGAAGTTTTTCGACATATAAAACACCCTTTCACTTTGAAAATTAATATTCTATATTTAATGGTGTCGACTTAAAGTTGCAAGACGAGTTTACTTTAAGTATGAAAAGTTTAACTTAGTATATATTTATAAACAAAAGGTCTCCACACATAAATTGTAATGGACACAAAGACCTTAAAAAGCAGCTCCTACCTATATTTATTTGTCCGTAAAACCCTTTATCATTAGTTTATTATACTTCTTTTCGTGTACAATTTTTTTGGACAAACAATCGATTGTCGTTTTCAAAATATTTCGGGTTTAAAGGCATCTTTTGTTCTAGGTATTGGAGAAATCATTAAAATTGATAAAACTGCTTTATGACCAGCGGCAAATATTACAGTCATAATGCAACATATATAGTAACAAGTTTGTGATGCAAAACATTGCTCTAGTGAAATAACAATTCCAGTTAATAGTTTCTTGTTTACCAAACCAATGATCGATGTAGAAAAACGTCTGAAATAAACAATGATTGATTTATTGATTATTGGTGTTTAATGCCACTTTCATCACTATGGGATATTTCATACGAACAGTAATTTTTATTATCTGAAAATGCCGAAAAATTGACAGAAAAATAAATTTGTGGTAGCATGAGCCAAGTGAATAGTTCATGCATACATATATTTTGTCGCTGGGATGCTGTCCCATTGAGGGAAACTCACATCTCTCTTTCACGTCAACTTTGCGCATGTCTTTTGGGTTGTTTTTTTTTTGTCGTTAGGTTGCGGTTCATTGACGTTTACACCACACTTGTTTTTGATGGACATTGTAAATTTTCAAACATGCAGTAAAGGAGTTATTGTAGGCTGATAAAAGCTGAAGAGAAGATAAATAGACCTGACAGAAAAAAAAAAGAAATGATCTTATTTTCAAACATGACCTGTTGGGTCGCTCGTATTTCGGTTGTCCATAAATATAGTTCCTGTCATTTTTATGAATGTAAACTATGAGTACTGTGTCTTTTAGGTGGACATCAGTGGCTTAAAATTATTAGTTATGCTATTTCTTTTATAGGGAAGATGATCGTCATTTTTAAATATTTATTTTAATCAGATGGCATTGTGAATTTAAGTGGCAGAGTTGTATGGATGGCAAATCTGTCTAACTAACAAACGAAATAGAAAATCGTAGGTTAAAAAATGCGACTTTTCCAATGTGTCTTTTGACTCCATTTAAATATCTAAGCAGTTCAAAAATGTTCACAGTCGAGTATAAGTCAAGATTTTCCAGAGATTTTCATCTTTTGTTTTCCTTTAGTAGCTGTATACTTCAAATGTGTAAATGCCAAAAAAATGTCTTCACTGGGAGCCCCAGAGCTGAAACATGTAGACTTCAGTTTAGCAGGGACGTAACTCTAAGGCTAGTTTTTGGTCATTTTGCACATAGGAACTTTACAGAAACAGTTAGTGTTAAACCATTGTGCTTCACGACGACGTGTCTTCTTAATTACAGAATGATGCATTGAAATAGAGACCGCGCGATACATTTACAGAATTTTAGAAGTTTTTCGACATATAAAACACCCTTTCACTTTGAAAATTAATATTCTATATTTAATGGTGTCGACTTAAAGTTGCAAGACGAGTTTACTTTAAGTATGAAAAGTTTAACTTAGTATATATTTATAAACAAAAGGTCTCCACACATAAATTGTAATGGACACAAAGACCTTAAAAAGCAGCTCCTACCTATATTTATTTGTCCGTAAAACCCTTTATCATTAGTTTATTATACTTCTTTTCGTGTACAATTTTTTTGGACAAACAATCGATTGTCGTTTTCAAAATATTTCGGGTTTAAAGGCATCTTTTGTTCTAGGTATTGGAGAAATCATTAAAATTGATAAAACTGCTTTATGACCAGCGGCAAATATTACAGTCATAATGCAACATATATAGTAACAAGTTTGTGATGCAAAACATTGCTCTAGTGAAATAACAATTCCAGTTAATAGTTTCTTGTTTACCAAACCAATGATCGATGTAGAAAAACGTCTGAAATAAACAATGATTGATTTATTGATTATTGGTGTTTAATGCCACTTTCATCACTATGGGATATTTCATACGAACAGTAATTTTTATTATCTGAAAATGCCGAAAAATTGACAGAAAAATAAATTTGTGGTAGCATGAGCCAAGTGAATAGTTCATGCATACATATATTTTGTCGCTGGGATGCTGTCCCATTGAGGGAAACTCACATCTCTCTTTCACGTCAACTTTGCGCATGTCTTTTGGGTTGTTTTTTTTTGTCGTTAGGTTGCGGTTCATTGACGTTTACACCACACTTGTTTTTGATGGACATTGTAAATTTTCAAACATGCAGTAAAGGAGTTATTGTAGGCTGATAAAAGCTGAAGAGAAGATAAATAGACCTGACAGAAAAAAAAAAGAAATGATCTTATTTTCAAACATGACCTGTTGGGTCGCTCGTATTTCGGTTGTCCATAAATATAGTTCCTGTCATTTTTATGAATGTAAACTATGAGTACTGTGTCTTTTAGGTGGACATCAGTGGCTTAAAATTATTAGTTATGCTATTTCTTTTATAGGGAAGATGATCGTCATTTTTAAATATTTATTTTAATCAGATGGCATTGTGAATTTAAGTGGCAGAGTTGTATGGATGGCAAATCTGTCTAACTAACAAACGAAATAGAAAATCGTAGGTTAAAAAATGCGACTTTTCCAATGTGTCTATTGACTCCATTTAAATATCTAAGCAGTTCAAAAATGTTCACAGTCGAGTATAAGTCAAGATTTTCCAGAGATTTTCATCTTTTGTTTTCCTTTAGTAGCTGTATACTTCAAATGTGTAAATGCCAAAAAAATGTCTTCACTGGGAGCCCCAGAGCTGAAACATGTAGACTTCAGTTTAGCAGGGACGTAACTCTAAGGCTAGTTTTTGGTCATTTTGCACATAGGAACTTTACAGAAACAGTTAGTGTTAAACCATTGTGCTTCACGACGACGTGTCTTCTTAATTACAGAATGATGCATTGAAATAGAGACTGCGCGATACATTTACAGAATTTTAGAAGTTTTTCGACATATAAAACACCCTTTCACTTTGAAAATTAATATTCTATATTTAATGGTGTCGACTTAAAGTTGCAAGACGAGTTTACTTTAAGTATGAAAAGTTTAACTTAGTATATATTTATAAACAAAAGGTCTCCACACATAAATTGTAATGGACACAAAGACCTTAAAAAGCAGCTCCTACCTATATTTATTTGTCCGTAAAACCCTTTATCATTAGTTTATTATACTTCTTTTCGTGTACAATTTTTTTGGACAAACAATCGATTGTCGTTTTCAAAATATTTCGGGTTTAAAGGCATCTTTTGTTCTAGGTATTGGAGAAATCATTAAAATTGATAAAACTGCTTTATGACCAGCGGCAAATATTACAGTCATAATGCAACATATATAGTAACAAGTTTGTGATGCAAAACATTGCTCTAGTGAAATAACAATTCCAGTTAATAGTTTCTTGTTTACCAAACCAATGATCGATGTAGAAAAACGTCTGAAATAAACAATGATTGATTTATTGATTATTGGTGTTTAATGCCACTTTCATCACTATGGGATATTTCATACGAACAGTAATTTTTATTATCTGAAAATGCCGAAAAATTGACAGAAAAATAAATTTGTGGTAGCATGAGCCAAGTGAATAGTTCATGCATACATATATTTTGTCGCTGGGATGCTGTCCCATTGAGGGAAACTCACATCTCTCTTTCACGTCAACTTTGCGCATGTCTTTTGGGTTGTTTTTTTTTGTCGTTAGGTTGCGGTTCATTGACGTTTACACCACACTTGTTTTTGATGGACATTGTAAATTTTCAAACATGCAGTAAAGGAGTTATTGTAGGCTGATAAAAGCTGAAGAGAAGATAAATAGACCTGACAGAAAAAAAAAAGAAATGATCTTATTTTCAAACATGACCTGTTGGGTCGCTCGTATTTCGGTTGTCCATAAATATAGTTCCTGTCATTTTTATGAATGTAAACTATGAGTACTGTGTCTTTTAGGTGGACATCAGTGGCTTAAAATTATTAGTTATGCTATTTCTTTTATAGGGAAGATGATCGTCATTTTTAAATATTTATTTTAATCAGATGGCATTGTGAATTTAAGTGGCAGAGTTGTATGGATGGCAAATCTGTCTAACTAACAAACGAAATAGAAAATCGTAGGTTAAAAAATGCGACTTTTCCAATGTGTCTATTGACTCCATTTAAATATCTAAGCAGTTCAAAAATGTTCACAGTCGAGTATAAGTCAAGATTTTCCAGAGATTTTCATCTTTTGTTTTCCTTTAGTAGCTGTATACTTCAAATGTGTAAATGCCAAAAAAATGTCTTCACTGGGAGCCCCAGAGCTGAAACATGTAGACTTCAGTTTAGCAGGGACGTAACTCTAAGGCTAGTTTTTGGTCATTTTGCACATAGGAACTTTACAGAAACAGTTAGTGTTAAACCATTGTGCTTCACGACGACGTGTCTTCTTAATTACAGAATGATGCATTGAAATAGAGACCGCGCGATACATTTACAGAATTTTAGAAGTTTTTCGACATATAAAACACCCTTTCACTTTGAAAATTAATATTCTATATTTAATGGTGTCGACTTAAAGTTGCAAGACGAGTTTACTTTAAGTATGAAAAGTTTAACTTAGTATATATTTATAAACAAAAGGTCTCCACACATAAATTGTAATGGACACAAAGACCTTAAAAAGCAGCTCCTACCTATATTTATTTGTCCGTAAAACCCTTTATCATTAGTTTATTATACTTCTTTTCGTGTACAATTTTTTTGGACAAACAATCGATTGTCGTTTTCAAAATATTTCGGGTTTAAAGGCATCTTTTGTTCTAGGTATTGGAGAAATCATTAAAATTGATAAAACTGCTTTATGACCAGCGGCAAATATTACAGTCATAATGCAACATATATAGTAACAAGTTTGTGATGCAAAACATTGCTCTAGTGAAATAACAATTCCAGTTAATAGTTTCTTGTTTACCAAACCAATGATCGATGTAGAAAAACGTCTGAAATAAACAATGATTGATTTATTGATTATTGGTGTTTAATGCCACTTTCATCACTATGGGATATTTCATACGAACAGTAATTTTTATTATCTGAAAATGCCGAAAAATTGACAGAAAAATAAATTTGTGGTAGCATGAGCCAAGTGAATAGTTCATGCATACATATATTTTGTCGCTGGGATGCTGTCCCATTGAGGGAAACTCACATCTCTCTTTCACGTCAACTTTGCGCATGTCTTTTGGGTTGTTTTTTTTTGTCGTTAGGTTGCGGTTCATTGACGTTTACACCACACTTGTTTTTGATGGACATTGTAAATTTTCAAACATGCAGTAAAGGAGTTATTGTAGGCTGATAAAAGCTGAAGAGAAGATAAATAGACCTGACAGAAAAAAAAAAGAAATGATCTTATTTTCAAACATGACCTGTTGGGTCGCTCGTATTTCGGTTGTCCATAAATATAGTTCCTGTCATTTTTATGAATGTAAACTATGAGTACTGTGTCTTTTAGGTGGACATCAGTGGCTTAAAATTATTAGTTATGCTATTTCTTTTATAGGGAAGATGATCGTCATTTTTAAATATTTATTTTAATCAGATGGCATTGTGAATTTAAGTGGCAGAGTTGTATGGATGGCAAATCTGTCTAACTAACAAACGAAATAGAAAATCGTAGGTTAAAAAATGCGACTTTTCCAATGTGTCTATTGACTCCATTTAAATATCTAAGCAGTTCAAAAATGTTCACAGTCGAGTATAAGTCAAGATTTTCCAGAGATTTTCATCTTTTGTTTTCCTTTAGTAGCTGTATACTTCAAATGTGTAAATGCCAAAAAAATGTCTTCACTGGGAGCCCCAGAGCTGAAACATGTAGACTTCAGTTTAGCAGGGACGTAACTCTAAGGCTAGTTTTTGGTCATTTTGCACATAGGAACTTTACAGAAACAGTTAGTGTTAAACCATTGTGCTTCACGACGACGTGTCTTCTTAATTACAGAATGATGCATTGAAATAGAGACCGCGCGATACATTTACAGAATTTTAGAAGTTTTTCGACATATAAAACACCCTTTCACTTTGAAAATTAATATTCTATATTTAATGGTGTCGACTTAAAGTTGCAAGACGAGTTTACTTTAAGTATGAAAAGTTTAACTTAGTATATATTTATAAACAAAAGGTCTCCACACATAAATTGTAATGGACACAAAGACCTTAAAAAGCAGCTCCTACCTATATTTATTTGTCCGTAAAACCCTTTATCATTAGTTTATTATACTTCTTTTCGTGTACAATTTTTTTGGACAAACAATCGATTGTCGTTTTCAAAATATTTCGGGTTTAAAGGCATCTTTTGTTCTAGGTATTGGAGAAATCATTAAAATTGATAAAACTGCTTTATGACCAGCGGCAAATATTACAGTCATAATGCAACATATATAGTAACAAGTTTGTGATGCAAAACATTGCTCTAGTGAAATAACAATTCCAGTTAATAGTTTCTTGTTTACCAAACCAATGATCGATGTAGAAAAACGTCTGAAATAAACAATGATTGATTTATTGATTATTGGTGTTTAATGCCACTTTCATCACTATGGGATATTTCATACGAACAGTAATTTTTATTATCTGAAAATGCCGAAAAATTGACAGAAAAATAAATTTGTGGTAGCATGAGCCAAGTGAATAGTTCATGCATACATATATTTTGTCGCTGGGATGCTGTCCCATTGAGGGAAACTCACATCTCTCTTTCACGTCAACTTTGCGCATGTCTTTTGGGTTGTTTTTTTTTTTTGTCGTTAGGTTGCGGTTCATTGACGTTTACACCACACTTGTTTTTGATGGACATTGTAAATTTTCAAACATGCAGTAAAGGAGTTATTGTAGGCTGATAAAAGCTGAAGAGAAGATAAATAGACCTGACAGAAAAAAAAAGAAATGATCTTATTTTCAAACATGACCTGTTGGGTCGCTCGTATTTCGGTTGTCCATAAATATAGTTCCTGTCATTTTTATGAATGTAAACTATGAGTACTGTGTCTTTTAGGTGGACATCAGTGGCTTAAAATTATTAGTTATGCTATTTCTTTTATAGGGAAGATGATCGTCATTTTTAAATATGTATTTTAATCAGATGGCATTGTGAATTTAAGTGGCAGAGTTGTATGGATGGCAAATCTGTCTAACTAACAAACGAAATAGAAAATCGTAGGTTAAAAAATGCGACTTTTCCAATGTGTCTATTGACTCCATTTAAATATCTAAGCAGTTCAAAAATGTTCACAGTCGAGTATAAGTCAAGATTTTCCAGAGATTTTCATCTTTTGTTTTCCTTTAGTAGCTGTATACTTCAAATGTGTAAATGCCAAAAATATGTCTTCACTGGGAGCCCCAGAGCTGAAACATGTAGATTTCAGTTTAGCAGGGACGTAACTCTAAGGCTAGTTTTTGGTCATTTTGCACATAGGAACTTTACAGAAACAGTTAGTGTTAAACCATTGTGCTTCACGACGACGTGTCTTCTTAATTACAGAATGATGCATTGAAATAGAGACCGCGCGATACATTTACAGAATTTTAGAAGTTTTTCGACATATAAAACACCCTTTCACTTTGAAAATTAATATTCTATATTTAATGGTGTCGACTTAAAGTTGCAAGACGAGTTTACTTTAAGTATGAAAAGTTTAACTTAGTATATATTTATAAACAAAAGGTCTCCACACATAAATTGTAATGGACACAAAGACCTTAAAAAGCAGCTCCTACCTATATTTATTTGTCCGTAAAACCCTTTATCATTAGTTTATTATACTTCTTTTCGTGTACAATTTTTTTGGACAAACAATCGATTGTCGTTTTCAAAATATTTCGGGTTTAAAGGCATCTTTTGTTCTAGGTATTGGAGAAATCATTAAAATTGATAAAACTGCTTTATGACCAGCGGCAAATATTACAGTCATAATGCAACATATATAGTAACAAGTTTGTGATGCAAAACATTGCTCTAGTGAAATAACAATTCCAGTTAATAGTTTCTTGTTTACCAAACCAATGATCGATGTAGAAAAACGTCTGAAATAAACAATGATTGATTTATTGATTATTGGTGTTTAATGCCACTTTCATCACTATGGGATATTTCATACGAACAGTAATTTTTATTATCTGAAAATGCCGAAAAATTGACAGAAAAATAAATTTGTGGTAGCATGAGCCAAGTGAATAGTTCATGCATACATATATTTTGTCGCTGGGATGCTGTCCCATTGAGGGAAACTCACATCTCTCTTTCACGTCAACTTTGCGCATGTCTTTTGGGTTGTTTTTTTTTTGTCGTTAGGTTGCGGTTCATTGACGTTTACACCACACTTGTTTTTGATGGACATTGTAAATTTTCAAACATGCAGTAAAGGAGTTATTGTAGGCTGATAAAAGCTGAAGAGAAGATAAATAGACCTGACAGAAAAAAAAAAGAAATGATCTTATTTTCAAACATGACCTGTTGGGTCGCTCGTATTTCGGTTGTCCATAAATATAGTTCCTGTCATTTTTATGAATGTAAACTATGAGTACTGTGTCTTTTAGGTGGACATCAGTGGCTTAAAATTATTAGTTATGCTATTTCTTTTATAGGGAAGATGATCGTCATTTTTAAATATTTATTTTAATCAGATGGCATTGTGAATTTAAGTGGCAGAGTTGTATGGATGGCAAATCTGTCTAACTAACAAACGAAATAGAAAATCGTAGGTTAAAAAATGCGACTTTTCCAATGTGTCTATTGACTCCATTTAAATATCTAAGCAGTTCAAAAATGTTCACAGTCGAGTATAAGTCAAGATTTTCCAGAGATTTTCATCTTTTGTTTTCCTTTAGTAGCTGTATACTTCAAATGTGTAAATGCCAAAAAAATGTCTTCACTGGGAGCCCCAGAGCTGAAACATGTAGACTTCAGTTTAGCAGGGACGTAACTCTAAGGCTAGTTTTTGGTCATTTTGCACATAGGAACTTTACAGAAACAGTTAGTGTTAAACCATTGTGCTTCACGACGACGTGTCTTCTTAATTACAGAATGATGCATTGAAATAGAGACCGCGCGATACATTTACAGAATTTTAGAAGTTTTTCGACATATAAAACACCCTTTCACTTTGAAAATTAATATTCTATATTTAATGGTGTCGACTTAAAGTTGCAAGACGAGTTTACTTTAAGTATGAAAAGTTTAACTTAGTATATATTTATAAACAAAAGGTCTCCACACATAAATTGTAATGGACACAAAGACCTTAAAAAGCAGCTCCTACCTATATTTATTTGTCCGTAAAACCCTTTATCATTAGTTTATTATACTTCTTTTCGTGTACAATTTTTTTGGACAAACAATCGATTGTCGTTTTCAAAATATTTCGGGTTTAAAGGCATCTTTTGTTCTAGGTATTGGAGAAATCATTAAAATTGATAAAACTGCTTTATGACCAGCGGCAAATATTACAGTCATAATGCAACATATATAGTAACAAGTTTGTGATGCAAAACATTGCTCTAGTGAAATAACAATTCCAGTTAATAGTTTCTTGTTTACCAAACCAATGATCGATGTAGAAAAACGTCTGAAATAAACAATGATTGATTTATTGATTATTGGTGTTTAATGCCACTTTCATCACTATGGGATATTTCATACGAACAGTAATTTTTATTATCTGAAAATGCCGAAAAATTGACAGAAAAATAAATTTGTGGTAGCATGAGCCAAGTGAATAGTTCATGCATACATATATTTTGTCGCTGGGATGCTGTCCCATTGAGGGAAACTCACATCTCTCTTTCACGTCAACTTTGCGCATGTCTTTTGGGTTGTTTTTTTTTTGTCGTTAGGTTGCGGTTCATTGACGTTTACACCACACTTGTTTTTGATGGACATTGTAAATTTTCAAACATGCAGTAAAGGAGTTATTGTAGGCTGATAAAAGCTGAAGAGAAGATAAATAGACCTGACAGAAAAAAAAAAGAAATGATCTTATTTTCAAACATGACCTGTTGGGTCGCTCGTATTTCGGTTGTCCATAAATATAGTTCCTGTCATTTTTATGAATGTAAACTATGAGTACTGTGTCTTTTAGGTGGACATCAGTGGCTTAAAATTATTAGTTATGCTATTTCTTTTATAGGGAAGATGATCGTCATTTTTAAATATTTATTTTAATCAGATGGCATTGTGAATTTAAGTGGCAGAGTTGTATGGATGGCAAATCTGTCTAACTAACAAACGAAATAGAAAATCGTAGGTTAAAAAATGCGACTTTTCCAATGTGTCTATTGACTCCATTTAAATATCTAAGCAGTTCAAAAATGTTCACAGTCGAGTATAAGTCAAGATTTTCCAGAGATTTTCATCTTTTGTTTTCCTTTAGTAGCTGTATACTTCAAATGTGTAAATGCCAAAAAAATGTCTTCACTGGGAGCCCCAGAGCTGAAACATGTAGACTTCAGTTTAGCAGGGACGTAACTCTAAGGCTAGTTTTTGGTCATTTTGCACATAGGAACTTTACAGAAACAGTTAGTGTTAAACCATTGTGCTTCACGACGACGTGTCTTCTTAATTACAGAATGATGCATTGAAATAGAGACCGCGCGATACATTTACAGAATTTTAGAAGTTTTTCGACATATAAAACACCCTTTCACTTTGAAAATTAATATTCTATATTTAATGGTGTCGACTTAAAGTTGCAAGACGAGTTTACTTTAAGTATGAAAAGTTTAACTTAGTATATATTTATAAACAAAAGGTCTCCACACATAAATTGTAATGGACACAAAGACCTTAAAAAGCAGCTCCTACCTATATTTATTTGTCCGTAAAACCCTTTATCATTAGTTTATTATACTTCTTTTCGTGTACAATTTTTTTGGACAAACAATCGATTGTCGTTTTCAAAATATTTCGGGTTTAAAGGCATCTTTTGTTCTAGGTATTGGAGAAATCATTAAAATTGATAAAACTGCTTTATGACCAGCGGCAAATATTACAGTCATAATGCAACATATATAGTAACAAGTTTGTGATGCAAAACATTGCTCTAGTGAAATAACAATTCCAGTTAATAGTTTCTTGTTTACCAAACCAATGATCGATGTAGAAAAACGTCTGAAATAAACAATGATTGATTTATTGATTATTGGTGTTTAATGCCACTTTCATCACTATGGGATATTTCATACGAACAGTAATTTTTATTATCTGAAAATGCCGAAAAATTGACAGAAAAATAAATTTGTGGTAGCATGAGCCAAGTGAATAGTTCATGCATACATATATTTTGTCGCTGGGATGCTGTCCCATTGAGGGAAACTCACATCTCTCTTTCACGTCAACTTTGCGCATGTCTTTTGGGTTGTTTTTTTTTTGTCGTTAGGTTGCGGTTCATTGACGTTTACACCACACTTGTTTTTGATGGACATTGTAAATTTTCAAACATGCAGTAAAGGAGTTATTGTAGGCTGATAAAAGCTGAAGAGAAGATAAATAGACCTGACAGAAAAAAAAAAGAAATGATCTTATTTTCAAACATGACCTGTTGGGTCGCTCGTATTTCGGTTGTCCATAAATATAGTTCCTGTCATTTTTATGAATGTAAACTATGAGTACTGTGTCTTTTAGGTGGACATCAGTGGCTTAAAATTATTAGTTATGCTATTTCTTTTATAGGGAAGATGATCGTCATTTTTAAATATTTATTTTAATCAGATGGCATTGTGAATTTAAGTGGCAGAGTTGTATGGATGGCAAATCTGTCTAACTAACAAACGAAATAGAAAATCGTAGGTTAAAAAATGCGACTTTTCCAATGTGTCTATTGACTCCATTTAAATATCTAAGCAGTTCAAAAATGTTCACAGTCGAGTATAAGTCAAGATTTTCCAGAGATTTTCATCTTTTGTTTTCCTTTAGTAGCTGTATACTTCAAATGTGTAAATGCCAAAAAAATGTCTTCACTGGGAGCCCCAGAGCTGAAACATGTAGACTTCAGTTTAGCAGGGACGTAACTCTAAGGCTAGTTTTTGGTCATTTTGCACATAGGAACTTTACAGAAACAGTTAGTGTTAAACCATTGTGCTTCACGACGACGTGTCTTCTTAATTACAGAATGATGCATTGAAATAGAGACCGCGCGATACATTTACAGAATTTTAGAAGTTTTTCGACATATAAAACACCCTTTCACTTTGAAAATTAATATTCTATATTTAATGGTGTCGACTTAAAGTTGCAAGACGAGTTTACTTTAAGTATGAAAAGTTTAACTTAGTATATATTTATAAACAAAAGGTCTCCACACATAAATTGTAATGGACACAAAGACCTTAAAAAGCAGCTCCTACCTATATTTATTTGTCCGTAAAACCCTTTATCATTAGTTTATTATACTTCTTTTCGTGTACAATTTTTTTGGACAAACAATCGATTGTCGTTTTCAAAATATTTCGGGTTTAAAGGCATCTTTTGTTCTAGGTATTGGAGAAATCATTAAAATTGATAAAACTGCTTTATGACCAGCGGCAAATATTACAGTCATAATGCAACATATATAGTAACAAGTTTGTGATGCAAAACATTGCTCTAGTGAAATAACAATTCCAGTTAATAGTTTCTTGTTTACCAAACCAATGATCGATGTAGAAAAACGTCTGAAATAAACAATGATTGATTTATTGATTATTGGTGTTTAATGCCACTTTCATCACTATGGGATATTTCATACGAACAGTAATTTTTATTATCTGAAAATGCCGAAAAATTGACAGAAAAATAAATTTGTGGTAGCATGAGCCAAGTGAATAGTTCATGCATACATATATTTTGTCGCTGGGATGCTGTCCCATTGAGGGAAACTCACATCTCTCTTTCACGTCAACTTTGCGCATGTCTTTTGGGTTGTTTTTTTTTTGTCGTTAGGTTGCGGTTCATTGACGTTTACACCACACTTGTTTTTGATGGACATTGTAAATTTTCAAACATGCAGTAAAGGAGTTATTGTAGGCTGATAAAAGCTGAAGAGAAGATAAATAGACCTGACAGAAAAAAAAAAGAAATGATCTTATTTTCAAACATGACCTGTTGGGTCGCTCGTATTTCGGTTGTCCATAAATATAGTTCCTGTCATTTTTATGAATGTAAACTATGAGTACTGTGTCTTTTAGGTGGACATCAGTGGCTTAAAATTATTAGTTATGCTATTTCTTTTATAGGGAAGATGATCGTCATTTTTAAATATTTATTTTAATCAGATGGCATTGTGAATTTAAGTGGCAGAGTTGTATGGATGGCAAATCTGTCTAACTAACAAACGAAATAGAAAATCGTAGGTTAAAAAATGCGACTTTTCCAATGTGTCTATTGACTCCATTTAAATATCTAAGCAGTTCAAAAATGTTCACAGTCGAGTATAAGTCAAGATTTTCCAGAGATTTTCATCTTTTGTTTTCCTTTAGTAGCTGTATACTTCAAATGTGTAAATGCCAAAAAAATGTCTTCACTGGGAGCCCCAGAGCTGAAACATGTAGACTTCAGTTTAGCAGGGACGTAACTCTAAGGCTAGTTTTTGGTCATTTTGCACATAGGAACTTTACAGAAACAGTTAGTGTTAAACCATTGTGCTTCACGACGACGTGTCTTCTTAATTACAGAATGATGCATTGAAATAGAGACCGCGCGATACATTTACAGAATTTTAGAAGTTTTTCGACATATAAAACACCCTTTCACTTTGAAAATTAATATTCTATATTTAATGGTGTCGACTTAAAGTTGCAAGACGAGTTTACTTTAAGTATGAAAAGTTTAACTTAGTATATATTTATAAACAAAAGGTCTCCACACATAAATTGTAATGGACACAAAGACCTTAAAAAGCAGCTCCTACCTATATTTATTTGTCCGTAAAACCCTTTATCATTAGTTTATTATACTTCTTTTCGTGTACAATTTTTTTGGACAAACAATCGATTGTCGTTTTCAAAATATTTCGGGTTTAAAGGCATCTTTTGTTCTAGGTATTGGAGAAATCATTAAAATTGATAAAACTGCTTTATGACCAGCGGCAAATATTACAGTCATAATGCAACATATATAGTAACAAGTTTGTGATGCAAAACATTGCTCTAGTGAAATAACAATTCCAGTTAATAGTTTCTTGTTTACCAAACCAATGATCGATGTAGAAAAACGTCTGAAATAAACAATGATTGATTTATTGATTATTGGTGTTTAATGCCACTTTCATCACTATGGGATATTTCATACGAACAGTAATTTTTATTATCTGAAAATGCCGAAAAATTGACAGAAAAATAAATTTGTGGTAGCATGAGCCAAGTGAATAGTTCATGCATACATATATTTTGTCGCTGGGATGCTGTCCCATTGAGGGAAACTCACATCTCTCTTTCACGTCAACTTTGCGCATGTCTTTTGGGTTGTTTTTTTTTTTGTCGTTAGGTTGCGGTTCATTGACGTTTACACCACACTTGTTTTTGATGGACATTGTAAATTTTCAAACATGCAGTAAAGGAGTTATTGTAGGCTGATAAAAGCTGAAGAGAAGATAAATAGACCTGACAGAAAAAAAAAAGAAATGATCTTATTTTCAAACATGACCTGTTGGGTCGCTCGTATTTCGGTTGTCCATAAATATAGTTCCTGTCATTTTTATGAATGTAAACTATGAGTACTGTGTCTTTTAGGTGGACATCAGTGGCTTAAAATTATTAGTTATGCTATTTCTTTTATAGGGAAGATGATCGTCATTTTTAAATATTTATTTTAATCAGATGGCATTGTGAATTTAAGTGGCAGAGTTGTATGGATGGCAAATCTGTCTAACTAACAAACGAAATAGAAAATCGTAGGTTAAAAAATGCGACTTTTCCAATGTGTCTATTGACTCCATTTAAATATCTAAGCAGTTCAAAAATGTTCACAGTCGAGTATAAGTCAAGATTTTCCAGAGATTTTCATCTTTTGTTTTCCTTTAGTAGCTGTATACTTCAAATGTGTAAATGCCAAAAAAATGTCTTCACTGGGAGCCCCAGAGCTGAAACATGTAGACTTCAGTTTAGCAGGGACGTAACTCTAAGGCTAGTTTTTGGTCATTTTGCACATAGGAACTTTACAGAAACAGTTAGTGTTAAACCATTGTGCTTCACGACGACGTGTCTTCTTAATTACAGAATGATGCATTGAAATAGAGACCGCGCGATACATTTACAGAATTTTAGAAGTTTTTCGACATATAAAACACCCTTTCACTTTGAAAATTAATATTCTATATTTAATGGTGTCGACTTAAAGTTGCAAGACGAGTTTACTTTAAGTATGAAAAGTTTAACTTAGTATATATTTATAAACAAAAGGTCTCCACACATAAATTGTAATGGACACAAAGACCTTAAAAAGCAGCTCCTACCTATATTTATTTGTCCGTAAAACCCTTTATCATTAGTTTATTATACTTCTTTTCGTGTACAATTTTTTTGGACAAACAATCGATTGTCGTTTTCAAAATATTTCGGGTTTAAAGGCATCTTTTGTTCTAGGTATTGGAGAAATCATTAAAATTGATAAAACTGCTTTATGACCAGCGGCAAATATTACAGTCATAATGCAACATATATAGTAACAAGTTTGTGATGCAAAACATTGCTCTAGTGAAATAACAATTCCAGTTAATAGTTTCTTGTTTACCAAACCAATGATCGATGTAGAAAAACGTCTGAAATAAACAATGATTGATTTATTGATTATTGGTGTTTAATGCCACTTTCATCACTATGGGATATTTCATACGAACAGTAATTTTTATTATCTGAAAATGCCGAAAAATTGACAGAAAAATAAATTTGTGGTAGCATGAGCCAAGTGAATAGTTCATGCATACATATATTTTGTCGCTGGGATGCTGTCCCATTGAGGGAAACTCACATCTCTCTTTCACGTCAACTTTGCGCATGTCTTTTGGGTTGTTTTTTTTTGTCGTTAGGTTGCGGTTCATTGACGTTTACACCACACTTGTTTTTGATGGACATTGTAAATTTTCAAACATGCAGTAAAGGAGTTATTGTAGGCTGATAAAAGCTGAAGAGAAGATAAATAGACCTGACAGAAAAAAAAAGAAATGATCTTTTTTTCAAACATGACCTGTTGGGTCGCTCGTATTTCGGTTGTCCATAAATATAGTTCCTGTCATTTTTATGAATGTAAACTATGAGTACTGTGTCTTTTAGGTGGACATCAGTGGCTTAAAATTATTAGTTATGCTATTTCTTTTATAGGGAAGATGATCGTCATTTTTAAATATTTATTTTAATCAGATGGCATTGTGAATTTAAGTGGCAGAGTTGTATGGATGGCAAATCTGTCTAACTAACAAACGAAATAGAAAATCGTAGGTTAAAAAATGCGACTTTTCCAATGTGTCTATTGACTCCATTTAAATATCTAAGCAGTTCAAAAATGTTCACAGTCGAGTATAAGTCAAGATTTTCCAGAGATTTTCATCTTTTGTTTTCCTTTAGTAGCTGTATACTTCAAATGTGTAAATGCCAAAAAAAATGTCTTCACTGGGAGCCCCAGAGCTGAAACATGTAGACTTCAGTTTAGCAGGGACGTAACTCTAAGGCTAGTTTTTGGTCATTTTGCACATAGGAACTTTACAGAAACAGTTAGTGTTAAACCATTGTGCTTCACGACGACGTGTCTTCTTAATTACAGAATGATGCATTGAAATAGAGACCGCGCGATACATTTACAGAATTTTAGAAGTTTTTCGACATATAAAACACCCTTTCACTTTGAAAATTAATATTCTATATTTAATGGTGTCGACTTAAAGTTGCAAGACGAGTTTACTTTAAGTATGAAAAGTTTAACTTAGTATATATTTATAAACAAAAGGTCTCCACACATAAATTGTAATGGACACAAAGACCTTAAAAAGCAGCTCCTACCTATATTTATTTGTCCGTAAAACCCTTTATCATTAGTTTATTATACTTCTTTTCGTGTACAATTTTTTTGGACAAACAATCGATTGTCGTTTTCAAAATATTTCGGGTTTAAAGGCATCTTTTGTTCTAGGTATTGGAGAAATCATTAAAATTGATAAAACTGCTTTATGACCAGCGGCAAATATTACAGTCATAATGCAACATATATAGTAACAAGTTTGTGATGCAAAACATTGCTCTAGTGAAATAACAATTCCAGTTAATAGTTTCTTGTTTACCAAACCAATGATCGATGTAGAAAAACGTCTGAAATAAACAATGATTGATTTATTGATTATTGGTGTTTAATGCCACTTTCATCACTATGGGATATTTCATACGAACAGTAATTTTTATTATCTGAAAATGCCGAAAAATTGACAGAAAAATAAATTTGTGGTAGCATGAGCCAAGTGAATAGTTCATGCATACATATATTTTGTCGCTGGGATGCTGTCCCATTGAGGGAAACTCACATCTCTCTTTCACGTCAACTTTGCGCATGTCTTTTGGGTTGTTTTTTTTTTGTCGTTAGGTTGCGGTTCATTGACGTTTACACCACACTTGTTTTTGATGGACATTGTAAATTTTCAAACATGCAGTAAAGGAGTTATTGTAGGCTGATAAAAGCTGAAGAGAAGATAAATAGACCTGACAGAAAAAAAAAAGAAATGATCTTATTTTCAAACATGACCTGTTGGGTCGCTCGTATTTCGGTTGTCCATAAATATAGTTCCTGTCATTTTTATGAATGTAAACTATGAGTACTGTGTCTTTTAGGTGGACATCAGTGGCTTAAAATTATTAGTTATGCTATTTCTTTTATAGGGAAGATGATCGTCATTTTTAAATATTTATTTTAATCAGATGGCATTGTGAATTTAAGTGGCAGAGTTGTATGGATGGCAAATCTGTCTAACTAACAAACGAAATAGAAAATCGTAGGTTAAAAAATGCGACTTTTCCAATGTGTCTATTGACTCCATTTAAATATCTAAGCAGTTCAAAAATGTTCACAGTCGAGTATAAGTCAAGATTTTCCAGAGATTTTCATCTTTTGTTTTCCTTTAGTAGCTGTATACTTCAAATGTGTAAATGCCAAAAAAATGTCTTCACTGGGAGCCCCAGAGCTGAAACATGTAGACTTCAGTTTAGCAGGGACGTAACTCTAAGGCTAGTTTTTGGTCATTTTGCACATAGGAACTTTACAGAAACAGTTAGTGTTAAACCATTGTGCTTCACGACGACGTGTCTTCTTAATTACAGAATGATGCATTGAAATAGAGACCGCGCGATACATTTACAGAATTTTAGAAGTTTTTCGACATATAAAACACCCTTTCACTTTGAAAATTAATATTCTATATTTAATGGTGTCGACTTAAAGTTGCAAGACGAGTTTACTTTAAGTATGAAAAGTTTAACTTAGTATATATTTATAAACAAAAGGTCTCCACACATAAATTGTAATGGACACAAAGACCTTAAAAAGCAGCTCCTACCTATATTTATTTGTCCGTAAAACCCTTTATCATTAGTTTATTATACTTCTTTTCGTGTACAATTTTTTTGGACAAACAATCGATTGTCGTTTTCAAAATATTTCGGGTTTAAAGGCATCTTTTGTTCTAGGTATTGGAGAAATCATTAAAATTGATAAAACTGCTTTATGACCAGCGGCAAATATTACAGTCATAATGCAACATATATAGTAACAAGTTTGTGATGCAAAACATTGCTCTAGTGAAATAACAATTCCAGTTAATAGTTTCTTGTTTACCAAACCAATGATCGATGTAGAAAAACGTCTGAAATAAACAATGATTGATTTATTGATTATTGGTGTTTAATGCCACTTTCATCACTATGGGATATTTCATACGAACAGTAATTTTTATTATCTGAAAATGCCGAAAAATTGACAGAAAAATAAATTTGTGGTAGCATGAGCCAAGTGAATAGTTCATGCATACATATATTTTGTCGCTGGGATGCTGTCCCATTGAGGGAAACTCACATCTCTCTTTCACGTCAACTTTGCGCAAGTCTTTTGGGTTGTTTTTTTTTGTCGTTAGGTTGCGGTTCATTGACGTTTACACCACACTTGTTTTTGATGGACATTGTAAATTTTCAAACATGCAGTAAAGGAGTTATTGTAGGCTGATAAAAGCTGAAGAGAAGATAAATAGACCTGACAGAAAAAAAAAAGAAATGATCTTATTTTCAAACATGACCTGTTGGGTCGCTCGTATTTCGGTTGTCCATAAATATAGTTCCTGTCATTTTTATGAATGTAAACTATGAGTACTGTGTCTTTTAGGTGGACATCAGTGGCTTAAAATTATTAGTTATGCTATTTCTTTTATAGGGAAGATGATCGTCATTTTTAAATATTTATTTTAATCAGATGGCATTGTGAATTTAAGTGGCAGAGTTGTATGGATGGCAAATCTGTCTAACTAACAAACGAAATAGAAAATCGTAGGTTAAAAAATGCGACTTTTCCAATGTGTCTATTGACTCCATTTAAATATCTAAGCAGTTCAAAAATGTTCACAGTCGAGTATAAGTCAAGATTTTCCAGAGATTTTCATCTTTTGTTTTCCTTTAGTAGCTGTATACTTCAAATGTGTAAATGCCAAAAAAATGTCTTCACTGGGAGCCCCAGAGCTGAAACATGTAGACTTCAGTTTAGCAGGGACGTAACTCTAAGGCTAGTTTTTGGTCATTTTGCACATAGGAACTTTACAGAAACAGTTAGTGTTAAACCATTGTGCTTCACGACGACGTGTCTTCTTAATTACAGAATGATGCATTGAAATAGAGACCGCGCGATACATTTACAGAATTTTAGAAGTTTTTCGACATATAAAACACCCTTTCACTTTGAAAATTAATATTCTATATTTAATGGTGTCGACTTAAAGTTGCAAGACGAGTTTACTTTAAGTATGAAAAGTTTAACTTAGTATATATTTATAAACAAAAGGTCTCCACACATAAATTGTAATGGACACAAAGACCTTAAAAAGCAGCTCCTACCTATATTTATTTGTCCGTAAAACCCTTTATCATTAGTTTATTATACTTCTTTTCGTGTACAATTTTTTTGGACAAACAATCGATTGTCGTTTTCAAAATATTTCGGGTTTAAAGGCATCTTTTGTTCTAGGTATTGGAGAAATCATTAAAATTGATAAAACTGCTTTATGACCAGCGGCAAATATTACAGTCATAATGCAACATATATAGTAACAAGTTTGTGATGCAAAACATTGCTCTAGTGAAATAACAATTCCAGTTAATAGTTTCTTGTTTACCAAACCAATGATCGATGTAGAAAAACGTCTGAAATAAACAATGATTGATTTATTGATTATTGGTGTTTAATGCCACTTTCATCACTATGGGATATTTCATACGAACAGTAATTTTTATTATCTGAAAATGCCGAAAAATTGACAGAAAAATAAATTTGTGGTAGCATGAGCCAAGTGAATAGTTCATGCATACATATATTTTGTCGCTGGGATGCTGTCCCATTGAGGGAAACTCACATCTCTCTTTCACGTCAACTTTGCGCATGTCTTTTGGGTTGGTTTTTTTTTTGTCGTTAGGTTGCGGTTCATTGACGTTTACACCACACTTGTTTTTGATGGACATTGTAAATTTTCAAACATGCAGTAAAGGAGTTATTGTAGGCTGATAAAAGCTGAAGAGAAGATAAATAGACCTGACAGAAAAAAAAAAGAAATGATCTTATTTTCAAACATGACCTGTTGGGTCGCTCGTATTTCGGTTGTCCATAAATATAGTTCCTGTCATTTTTATGAATGTAAACTATGAGTACTGTGTCTTTTAGGTGGACATCAGTGGCTTAAAATTATTAGTTATGCTATTTCTTTTATAGGGAAGATGATCGTCATTTTTAAATATTTATTTTAATCAGATGGCATTGTGAATTTAAGTGGCAGAGTTGTATGGATGGCAAATCTGTCTAACTAACAAACGAAATAGAAAATCGTAGGTTAAAAAATGCGACTTTTCCAATGTGTCTATTGACTCCATTTAAATATCTAAGCAGTTCAAAAATGTTCACAGTCGAGTATAAGTCAAGATTTTCCAGAGATTTTCATCTTTTGTTTTCCTTTAGTAGCTGTATACTTCAAATGTGTAAATGCCAAAAAAATGTCTTCACTGGGAGCCCCAGAGCTGAAACATGTAGACTTCAGTTTAGCAGGGACGTAACTCTAAGGCTAGTTTTTGGTCATTTTGCACATAGGAACTTTACAGAAACAGTTAGTGTTAAACCATTGTGCTTCACGACGACGTGTCTTCTTAATTACAGAATGATGCATTGAAATAGAGACCGCGCGATACATTTACAGAATTTTAGAAGTTTTTCGACATATAAAACACCCTTTCACTTTGAAAATTAATATTCTATATTTAATGGTGTCGACTTAAAGTTGCAAGACGAGTTTACTTTAAGTATGAAAAGTTTAACTTAGTATATATTTATAAACAAAAGGTCTCCACACATAAATTGTAATGGACACAAAGACCTTAAAAAGCAGCTCCTACCTATATTTATTTGTCCGTAAAACCCTTTATCATTAGTTTATTATACTTCTTTTCGTGTACAATTTTTTTGGACAAACAATCGATTGTCGTTTTCAAAATATTTCGGGTTTAAAGGCATCTTTTGTTCTAGGTATTGGAGAAATCATTAAAATTGATAAAACTGCTTTATGACCAGCGGCAAATATTACAGTCATAATGCAACATATATAGTAACAAGTTTGTGATGCAAAACATTGCTCTAGTGAAATAACAATTCCAGTTAATAGTTTCTTGTTTACCAAACCAATGATCGATGTAGAAAAACGTCTGAAATAAACAATGATTGATTTATTGATTATTGGTGTTTAATGCCACTTTCATCACTATGGGATATTTCATACGAACAGTAATTTTTATTATCTGAAAATGCCGAAAAATTGACAGAAAAATAAATTTGTGGTAGCATGAGCCAAGTGAATAGTTCATGCATACATATATTTTGTCGCTGGGATGCTGTCCCATTGAGGGAAACTCACATCTCTCTTTCACGTCAACTTTGCGCATGTCTTTTGGGTTGTTTTTTTTTTTTTGTCGTTAGGTTGCGGTTCATTGACGTTTACACCACACTTGTTTTTGATGGACATTGTAAATTTTCAAACATGCAGTAAAGGAGTTATTGTAGGCTGATAAAAGCTGAAGAGAAGATAAATAGACCTGACAGAAAAAAAAAAGAAATGATCTTATTTTCAAACATGACCTGTTGGGTCGCTCGTATTTCGGTTGTCCATAAATATAGTTCCTGTCATTTTTATGAATGTAAACTATGAGTACTGTGTCTTTTAGGTGGACATCAGTGGCTTAAAATTATTAGTTATGCTATTTCTTTTATAGGGAAGATGATCGTCATTTTTAAATATTTATTTTAATCAGATGGCATTGTGAATTTAAGTGGCAGAGTTGTATGGATGGCAAATCTGTCTAACTAACAAACGAAATAGAAAATCGTAGGTTAAAAAATGCGACTTTTCCAATGTGTCTATTGACTCCATTTAAATATCTAAGCAGTTCAAAAATGTTCACAGTCGAGTATAAGTCAAGATTTTCCAGAGATTTTCATCTTTTGTTTTCCTTTAGTAGCTGTATACTTCAAATGTGTAAATGCCAAAAAAATGTCTTCACTGGGAGCCCCAGAGCTGAAACATGTAGACTTCAGTTTAGCAGGGACGTAACTCTAAGGCTAGTTTTTGGTCATTTTGCACATAGGAACTTTACAGAAACAGTTAGTGTTAAACCATTGTGCTTCACGACGACGTGTCTTCTTAATTACAGAATGATGCATTGAAATAGAGACCGCGCGATACATTTACAGAATTTTAGAAGTTTTTCGACATATAAAACACCCTTTCACTTTGAAAATTAATATTCTATATTTAATGGTGTCGACTTAAAGTTGCAAGACGAGTTTACTTTAAGTATGAAAAGTTTAACTTAGTATATATTTATAAACAAAAGGTCTCCACACATAAATTGTAATGGACACAAAGACCTTAAAAAGCAGCTCCTACCTATATTTATTTGTCCGTAAAACCCTTTATCATTAGTTTATTATACTTCTTTTCGTGTACAATTTTTTTGGACAAACAATCGATTGTCGTTTTCAAAATATTTCGGGTTTAAAGGCATCTTTTGTTCTAGGTATTGGAGAAATCATTAAAATTGATAAAACTGCTTTATGACCAGCGGCAAATATTACAGTCATAATGCAACATATATAGTAACAAGTTTGTGATGCAAAACATTGCTCTAGTGAAATAACAATTCCAGTTAATAGTTTCTTGTTTACCAAACCAATGATCGATGTAGAAAAACGTCTGAAATAAACAATGATTGATTTATTGATTATTGGTGTTTAATGCCACTTTCATCACTATGGGATATTTCATACGAACAGTAATTTTTATTATCTGAAAATGCCGAAAAATTGACAGAAAAATAAATTTGTGGTAGCATGAGCCAAGTGAATAGTTCATGCATACATATATTTTGTCGCTGGGATGCTGTCCCATTGAGGGAAACTCACATCTCTCTTTCACGTCAACTTTGCGCATGTCTTTTGGGTTGTTTTTTTTTTGTCGTTAGGTTGCGGTTCATTGACGTTTACACCACACTTGTTTTTGATGGACATTGTAAATTTTCAAACATGCAGTAAAGGAGTTATTGTAGGCTGATAAAAGCTGAAGAGAAGATAAATAGACCTGACAGAAAAAAAAAAGAAATGATCTTATTTTCAAACATGACCTGTTGGGTCGCTCGTATTTCGGTTGTCCATAAATATAGTTCCTGTCATTTTTATGAATGTAAACTATGAGTACTGTGTCTTTTAGGTGGACATCAGTGGCTTAAAATTATTAGTTATGCTATTTCTTTTATAGGGAAGATGATCGTCATTTTTAAATATTTATTTTAATCAGATGGCATTGTGAATTTAAGTGGCAGAGTTGTATGGATGGCAAATCTGTCTAACTAACAAACGAAATAGAAAATCGTAGGTTAAAAAATGCGACTTTTCCAATGTGTCTATTGACTCCATTTAAATATCTAAGCAGTTCAAAAATGTTCACAGTCGAGTATAAGTCAAGATTTTCCAGAGATTTTCATCTTTTGTTTTCCTTTAGTAGCTGTATACTTCAAATGTGTAAATGCCAAAAAAATGTCTTCACTGGGAGCCCCAGAGCTGAAACATGTAGACTTCAGTTTAGCAGGGACGTAACTCTAAGGCTAGTTTTTGGTCATTTTGCACATAGGAACTTTACAGAAACAGTTAGTGTTAAACCATTGTGCTTCACGACGACGTGTCTTCTTAATTACAGAATGATGCATTGAAATAGAGACCGCGCGATACATTTACAGAATTTTAGAAGTTTTTCGACATATAAAACACCCTTTCACTTTGAAAATTAATATTCTATATTTAATGGTGTCGACTTAAAGTTGCAAGACGAGTTTACTTTAAGTATGAAAAGTTTAACTTAGTATATATTTATAAACAAAAGGTCTCCACACATAAATTGTAATGGACACAAAGACCTTAAAAAGCAGCTCCTACCTATATTTATTTGTCCGTAAAACCCTTTATCATTAGTTTATTATACTTCTTTTCGTGTACAATTTTTTTGGACAAACAATCGATTGTCGTTTTCAAAATATTTCGGGTTTAAAGGCATCTTTTGTTCTAGGTATTGGAGAAATCATTAAAATTGATAAAACTGCTTTATGACCAGCGGCAAATATTACAGTCATAATGCAACATATATAGTAACAAGTTTGTGATGCAAAACATTGCTCTAGTGAAATAACAATTCCAGTTAATAGTTTCTTGTTTACCAAACCAATGATCGATGTAGAAAAACGTCTGAAATAAACAATGATTGATTTATTGATTATTGGTGTTTAATGCCACTTTCATCACTATGGGATATTTCATACGAACAGTAATTTTTATTATCTGAAAATGCCGAAAAATTGACAGAAAAATAAATTTGTGGTAGCATGAGCCAAGTGAATAGTTCATGCATACATATATTTTGTCGCTGGGATGCTGTCCCATTGAGGGAAACTCACATCTCTCTTTCACGTCAACTTTGCGCATGTCTTTTGGGTTGTTTTTTTTTTGTCGTTAGGTTGCGGTTCATTGACGTTTACACCACACTTGTTTTTGATGGACATTGTAAATTTTCAAACATGCAGTAAAGGAGTTATTGTAGGCTGATAAAAGCTGAAGAGAAGATAAATAGACCTGACAGAAAAAAAAAAGAAATGATCTTATTTTCAAACATGACCTGTTGGGTCGCTCGTATTTCGGTTGTCCATAAATATAGTTCCTGTCATTTTTATGAATGTAAACTATGAGTACTGTGTCTTTTAGGTGGACATCAGTGGCTTAAAATTATTAGTTATGCTATTTCTTTTATAGGGAAGATGATCGTCATTTTTAAATATTTATTTTAATCAGATGGCATTGTGAATTTAAGTGGCAGAGTTGTATGGATGGCAAATCTGTCTAACTAACAAACGAAATAGAAAATCGTAGGTTAAAAAATGCGACTTTTCCAATGTGTCTATTGACTCCATTTAAATATCTAAGCAGTTCAAAAATGTTCACAGTCGAGTATAAGTCAAGATTTTCCAGAGATTTTCATCTTTTGTTTTCCTTTAGTAGCTGTATACTTCAAATGTGTAAATGCCAAAAAAATGTCTTCACTGGGAGCCCCAGAGCTGAAACATGTAGACTTCAGTTTAGCAGGGACGTAACTCTAAGGCTAGTTTTTGGTCATTTTGCACATAGGAACTTTACAGAAACAGTTAGTGTTAAACCATTGTGCTTCACGACGACGTGTCTTCTTAATTACAGAATGATGCATTGAAATAGAGACCGCGCGATACATTTACAGAATTTTAGAAGTTTTTCGACATATAAAACACCCTTTCACTTTGAAAATTAATATTCTATATTTAATGGTGTCGACTTAAAGTTGCAAGACGAGTTTACTTTAAGTATGAAAAGTTTAACTTAGTATATATTTATAAACAAAAGGTCTCCACACATAAATTGTAATGGACACAAAGACCTTAAAAAGCAGCTCCTACCTATATTTATTTGTCCGTAAAACCCTTTATCATTAGTTTATTATACTTCTTTTCGTGTACAATTTTTTTGGACAAACAATCGATTGTCGTTTTCAAAATATTTCGGGTTTAAAGGCATCTTTTGTTCTAGGTATTGGAGAAATCATTAAAATTGATAAAACTGCTTTATGACCAGCGGCAAATATTACAGTCATAATGCAACATATATAGTAACAAGTTTGTGATGCAAAACATTGCTCTAGTGAAATAACAATTCCAGTTAATAGTTTCTTGTTTACCAAACCAATGATCGATGTAGAAAAACGTCTGAAATAAACAATGATTGATTTATTGATTATTGGTGTTTAATGCCACTTTCATCACTATGGGATATTTCATACGAACAGTAATTTTTATTATCTGAAAATGCCGAAAAATTGACAGAAAAATAAATTTGTGGTAGCATGAGCCAAGTGAATAGTTCATGCATACATATATTTTGTCGCTGGGATGCTGTCCCATTGAGGGAAACTCACATCTCTCTTTCACGTCAACTTTGCGCATGTCTTTTGGGTTGTTTTTTTTTTGTCGTTAGGTTGCGGTTCATTGACGTTTACACCACACTTGTTTTTGATGGACATTGTAAATTTTCAAACATGCAGTAAAGGAGTTATTGTAGGCTGATAAAAGCTGAAGAGAAGATAAATAGACCTGACAGAAAAAAAAAAGAAATGATCTTATTTTCAAACATGACCTGTTGGGTCGCTCGTATTTCGGTTGTCCATAAATATAGTTCCTGTCATTTTTATGAATGTAAACTATGAGTACTGTGTCTTTTAGGTGGACATCAGTGGCTTAAAATTATTAGTTATGCTATTTCTTTTATAGGGAAGATGATCGTCATTTTTAAATATTTATTTTAATCAGATGGCATTGTGAATTTAAGTGGCAGAGTTGTATGGATGGCAAATCTGTCTAACTAACAAACGAAATAGAAAATCGTAGGTTAAAAAATGCGACTTTTCCAATGTGTCTATTGACTCCATTTAAATATCTAAGCAGTTCAAAAATGTTCACAGTCGAGTATAAGTCAAGATTTTCCAGAGATTTTCATCTTTTGTTTTCCTTTAGTAGCTGTATACTTCAAATGTGTAAATGCCAAAAAAATGTCTTCACTGGGAGCCCCAGAGCTGAAACATGTAGACTTCAGTTTAGCAGGGACGTAACTCTAAGGCTAGTTTTTGGTCATTTTGCACATAGGAACTTTACAGAAACAGTTAGTGTTAAACCATTGTGCTTCACGACGACGTGTCTTCTTAATTACAGAATGATGCATTGAAATAGAGACCGCGCGATACATTTACAGAATTTTAGAAGTTTTTCGACATATAAAACACCCTTTCA
Source organism: Mytilus galloprovincialis (assembly GCF_965363235.1). Lineage (NCBI taxonomy): Eukaryota > Metazoa > Mollusca > Bivalvia > Mytilida > Mytilidae > Mytilus > Mytilus galloprovincialis. The sequence continues at coordinate 48,386 of NW_027468070.1, forward strand.
CTTTGAAAATTAATATTCTATATTTAATGGTGTCGACTTAAAGTTGCAAGACGAGTTTACTTTAAGTATGAAAAGTTTAACTTAGTATATATTTATAAACAAAAGGTCTCCACACATAAATTGTAATGGACACAAAGACCTTAAAAAGCAGCTCCTACCTATATTTATTTGTCCGTAAAACCCTTTATCATTAGTTTATTATACTTCTTTTCGTGTACAATTTTTTTGGACAAACAATCGATTGTCGTTTTCAAAATATTTCGGGTTTAAAGGCATCTTTTGTTCTAGGTATTGGAGAAATCATTAAAATTGATAAAACTGCTTTATGACCAGCGGCAAATATTACAGTCATAATGCAACATATATAGTAACAAGTTTGTGATGCAAAACATTGCTCTAGTGAAATAACAATTCCAGTTAATAGTTTCTTGTTTACCAAACCAATGATCGATGTAGAAAAACGTCTGAAATAAACAATGATTGATTTATTGATTATTGGTGTTTAATGCCACTTTCATCACTATGGGATATTTCATACGAACAGTAATTTTTATTATCTGAAAATGCCGAAAAATTGACAGAAAAATAAATTTGTGGTAGCATGAGCCAAGTGAATAGTTCATGCATACATATATTTTGTCGCTGGGATGCTGTCCCATTGAGGGAAACTCACATCTCTCTTTCACGTCAACTTTGCGCATGTCTTTTGGGTTGTTTTTTTTTTGTCGTTAGGTTGCGGTTCATTGACGTTTACACCACACTTGTTTTTGATGGACATTGTAAATTTTCAAACATGCAGTAAAGGAGTTATTGTAGGCTGATAAAAGCTGAAGAGAAGATAAATAGACCTGACAGAAAAAAAAAAGAAATGATCTTATTTTCAAACATGACCTGTTGGGTCGCTCGTATTTCGGTTGTCCATAAATATAGTTCCTGTCATTTTTATGAATGTAAACTATGAGTACTGTGTCTTTTAGGTGGACATCAGTGGCTTAAAATTATTAGTTATGCTATTTCTTTTATAGGGAAGATGATCGTCATTTTTAAATATTTATTTTAATCAGATGGCATTGTGAATTTAAGTGGCAGAGTTGTATGGATGGCAAATCTGTCTAACTAACAAACGAAATAGAAAATCGTAGGTTAAAAAATGCGACTTTTCCAATGTGTCTATTGACTCCATTTAAATATCTAAGCAGTTCAAAAATGTTCACAGTCGAGTATAAGTCAAGATTTTCCAGAGATTTTCATCTTTTGTTTTCCTTTAGTAGCTGTATACTTCAAATGTGTAAATGCCAAAAAAATGTCTTCACTGGGAGCCCCAGAGCTGAAACATGTAGACTTCAGTTTAGCAGGGACGTAACTCTAAGGCTAGTTTTTGGTCATTTTGCACATAGGAACTTTACAGAAACAGTTAGTGTTAAACCATTGTGCTTCACGACGACGTGTCTTCTTAATTACAGAATGATGCATTGAAATAGAGACCGCGCGATACATTTACAGAATTTTAGAAGTTTTTCGACATATAAAACACCCTTTCACTTTGAAAATTAATATTCTATATTTAATGGTGTCGACTTAAAGTTGCAAGACGAGTTTACTTTAAGTATGAAAAGTTTAACTTAGTATATATTTATAAACAAAAGGTCTCCACACATAAATTGTAATGGACACAAAGACCTTAAAAAGCAGCTCCTACCTATATTTATTTGTCCGTAAAACCCTTTATCATTAGTTTATTATACTTCTTTTCGTGTACAATTTTTTTGGACAAACAATCGATTGTCGTTTTCAAAATATTTCGGGTTTAAAGGCATCTTTTGTTCTAGGTATTGGAGAAATCATTAAAATTGATAAAACTGCTTTATGACCAGCGGCAAATATTACAGTCATAATGCAACATATATAGTAACAAGTTTGTGATGCAAAACATTGCTCTAGTGAAATAACAATTCCAGTTAATAGTTTCTTGTTTACCAAACCAATGATCGATGTAGAAAAACGTCTGAAATAAACAATGATTGATTTATTGATTATTGGTGTTTAATGCCACTTTCATCACTATGGGATATTTCATACGAACAGTAATTTTTATTATCTGAAAATGCCGAAAAATTGACAGAAAAATAAATTTGTGGTAGCATGAGCCAAGTGAATAGTTCATGCATACATATATTTTGTCGCTGGGATGCTGTCCCATTGAGGGAAACTCACATCTCTCTTTCACGTCAACTTTGCGCATGTCTTTTGGGTTGTTTTTTTTTTGTCGTTAGGTTGCGGTTCATTGACGTTTACACCACACTTGTTTTTGATGGACATTGTAAATTTTCAAACATGCAGTAAAGGAGTTATTGTAGGCTGATAAAAGCTGAAGAGAAGATAAATAGACCTGACAGAAAAAAAAAAGAAATGATCTTATTTTCAAACATGACCTGTTGGGTCGCTCGTATTTCGGTTGTCCATAAATATAGTTCCTGTCATTTTTATGAATGTAAACTATGAGTACTGTGTCTTTTAGGTGGACATCAGTGGCTTAAAATTATTAGTTATGCTATTTCTTTTATAGGGAAGATGATCGTCATTTTTAAATATTTATTTTAATCAGATGGCATTGTGAATTTAAGTGGCAGAGTTGTATGGATGGCAAATCTGTCTAACTAACAAACGAAATAGAAAATCGTAGGTTAAAAAATGCGACTTTTCCAATGTGTCTATTGACTCCATTTAAATATCTAAGCAGTTCAAAAATGTTCACAGTCGAGTATAAGTCAAGATTTTCCAGAGATTTTCATCTTTTGTTTTCCTTTAGTAGCTGTATACTTCAAATGTGTAAATGCCAAAAAAATGTCTTCACTGGGAGCCCCAGAGCTGAAACATGTAGACTTCAGTTTAGCAGGGACGTAACTCTAAGGCTAGTTTTTGGTCATTTTGCACATAGGAACTTTACAGAAACAGTTAGTGTTAAACCATTGTGCTTCACGACGACGTGTCTTCTTAATTACAGAATGATGCATTGAAATAGAGACCGCGCGATACATTTACAGAATTTTAGAAGTTTTTCGACATATAAAACACCCTTTCACTTTGAAAATTAATATTCTATATTTAATGGTGTCGACTTAAAGTTGCAAGACGAGTTTACTTTAAGTATGAAAAGTTTAACTTAGTATATATTTATAAACAAAAGGTCTCCACACATAAATTGTAATGGACACAAAGACCTTAAAAAGCAGCTCCTACCTATATTTATTTGTCCGTAAAACCCTTTATCATTAGTTTATTATACTTCTTTTCGTGTACAATTTTTTTGGACAAACAATCGATTGTCGTTTTCAAAATATTTCGGGTTTAAAGGCATCTTTTGTTCTAGGTATTGGAGAAATCATTAAAATTGATAAAACTGCTTTATGACCAGCGGCAAATATTACAGTCATAATGCAACATATATAGTAACAAGTTTGTGATGCAAAACATTGCTCTAGTGAAATAACAATTCCAGTTAATAGTTTCTTGTTTACCAAACCAATGATCGATGTAGAAAAACGTCTGAAATAAACAATGATTGATTTATTGATTATTGGTGTTTAATGCCACTTTCATCACTATGGGATATTTCATACGAACAGTAATTTTTATTATCTGAAAATGCCGAAAAATTGACAGAAAAATAAATTTGTGGTAGCATGAGCCAAGTGAATAGTTCATGCATACATATATTTTGTCGCTGGGATGCTGTCCCATTGAGGGAAACTCACATCTCTCTTTCACGTCAACTTTGCGCATGTCTTTTGGGTTGTTTTTTTTTTGTCGTTAGGTTGCGGTTCATTGACGTTTACACCACACTTGTTTTTGATGGACATTGTAAATTTTCAAACATGCAGTAAAGGAGTTATTGTAGGCTGATAAAAGCTGAAGAGAAGATAAATAGACCTGACAGAAAAAAAAAAGAAATGATCTTATTTTCAAACATGACCTGTTGGGTCGCTCGTATTTCGGTTGTCCATAAATATAGTTCCTGTCATTTTTATGAATGTAAACTATGAGTACTGTGTCTTTTAGGTGGACATCAGTGGCTTAAAATTATTAGTTATGCTATTTCTTTTATAGGGAAGATGATCGTCATTTTTAAATATTTATTTTAATCAGATGGCATTGTGAATTTAAGTGGCAGAGTTGTATGGATGGCAAATCTGTCTAACTAACAAACGAAATAGAAAATCGTAGGTTAAAAAATGCGACTTTTCCAATGTGTCTATTGACTCCATTTAAATATCTAAGCAGTTCAAAAATGTTCACAGTCGAGTATAAGTCAAGATTTTCCAGAGATTTTCATCTTTTGTTTTCCTTTAGTAGCTGTATACTTCAAATGTGTAAATGCCAAAAAAATGTCTTCACTGGGAGCCCCAGAGCTGAAACATGTAGACTTCAGTTTAGCAGGGACGTAACTCTAAGGCTAGTTTTTGGTCATTTTGCACATAGGAACTTTACAGAAACAGTTAGTGTTAAACCATTGTGCTTCACGACGACGTGTCTTCTTAATTACAGAATGATGCATTGAAATAGAGACCGCGCGATACATTTACAGAATTTTAGAAGTTTTTCGACATATAAAACACCCTTTCACTTTGAAAATTAATATTCTATATTTAATGGTGTCGACTTAAAGTTGCAAGACGAGTTTACTTTAAGTATGAAAAGTTTAACTTAGTATATATTTATAAACAAAAGGTCTCCACACATAAATTGTAATGGACACAAAGACCTTAAAAAGCAGCTCCTACCTATATTTATTTGTCCGTAAAACCCTTTATCATTAGTTTATTATACTTCTTTTCGTGTACAATTTTTTTGGACAAACAATCGATTGTCGTTTTCAAAATATTTCGGGTTTAAAGGCATCTTTTGTTCTAGGTATTGGAGAAATCATTAAAATTGATAAAACTGCTTTATGACCAGCGGCAAATATTACAGTCATAATGCAACATATATAGTAACAAGTTTGTGATGCAAAACATTGCTCTAGTGAAATAACAATTCCAGTTAATAGTTTCTTGTTTACCAAACCAATGATCGATGTAGAAAAACGTCTGAAATAAACAATGATTGATTTATTGATTATTGGTGTTTAATGCCACTTTCATCACTATGGGATATTTCATACGAACAGTAATTTTTATTATCTGAAAATGCCGAAAAATTGACAGAAAAATAAATTTGTGGTAGCATGAGCCAAGTGAATAGTTCATGCATACATATATTTTGTCGCTGGGATGCTGTCCCATTGAGGGAAACTCACATCTCTCTTTCACGTCAACTTTGCGCATGTCTTTTGGGTTGTTTTTTTTTTGTCGTTAGGTTGCGGTTCATTGACGTTTACACCACACTTGTTTTTGATGGACATTGTAAATTTTCAAACATGCAGTAAAGGAGTTATTGTAGGCTGATAAAAGCTGAAGAGAAGATAAATAGACCTGACAGAAAAAAAAAAGAAATGATCTTATTTTCAAACATGACCTGTTGGGTCGCTCGTATTTCGGTTGTCCATAAATATAGTTCCTGTCATTTTTATGAATGTAAACTATGAGTACTGTGTCTTTTAGGTGGACATCAGTGGCTTAAAATTATTAGTTATGCTATTTCTTTTATAGGGAAGATGATCGTCATTTTTAAATATTTATTTTAATCAGATGGCATTGTGAATTTAAGTGGCAGAGTTGTATGGATGGCAAATCTGTCTAACTAACAAACGAAATAGAAAATCGTAGGTTAAAAAATGCGACTTTTCCAATGTGTCTATTGACTCCATTTAAATATCTAAGCAGTTCAAAAATGTTCACAGTCGAGTATAAGTCAAGATTTTCCAGAGATTTTCATCTTTTGTTTTCCTTTAGTAGCTGTATACTTCAAATGTGTAAATGCCAAAAAAATGTCTTCACTGGGAGCCCCAGAGCTGAAACATGTAGACTTCAGTTTAGCAGGGACGTAACTCTAAGGCTAGTTTTTGGTCATTTTGCACATAGGAACTTTACAGAAACAGTTAGTGTTAAACCATTGTGCTTCACGACGACGTGTCTTCTTAATTACAGAATGATGCATTGAAATAGAGACCGCGCGATACATTTACAGAATTTTAGAAGTTTTTCGACATATAAAACACCCTTTCACTTTGAAAATTAATATTCTATATTTAATGGTGTCGACTTAAAGTTGCAAGACGAGTTTACTTTAAGTATGAAAAGTTTAACTTAGTATATATTTATAAACAAAAGGTCTCCACACATAAATTGTAATGGACACAAAGACCTTAAAAAGCAGCTCCTACCTATATTTATTTGTCCGTAAAACCCTTTATCATTAGTTTATTATACTTCTTTTCGTGTACAATTTTTTTGGACAAACAATCGATTGTCGTTTTCAAAATATTTCGGGTTTAAAGGCATCTTTTGTTCTAGGTATTGGAGAAATCATTAAAATTGATAAAACTGCTTTATGACCAGCGGCAAATATTACAGTCATAATGCAACATATATAGTAACAAGTTTGTGATGCAAAACATTGCTCTAGTGAAATAACAATTCCAGTTAATAGTTTCTTGTTTACCAAACCAATGATCGATGTAGAAAAACGTCTGAAATAAACAATGATTGATTTATTGATTATTGGTGTTTAATGCCACTTTCATCACTATGGGATATTTCATACGAACAGTAATTTTTATTATCTGAAAATGCCGAAAAATTGACAGAAAAATAAATTTGTGGTAGCATGAGCCAAGTGAATAGTTCATGCATACATATATTTTGTCGCTGGGATGCTGTCCCATTGAGGGAAACTCACATCTCTCTTTCACGTCAACTTTGCGCATGTCTTTTGGGTTGTTTTTTTTTTGTCGTTAGGTTGCGGTTCATTGACGTTTACACCACACTTGTTTTTGATGGACATTGTAAATTTTCAAACATGCAGTAAAGGAGTTATTGTAGGCTGATAAAAGCTGAAGAGAAGATAAATAGACCTGACAGAAAAAAAAAAGAAATGATCTTATTTTCAAACATGACCTGTTGGGTCGCTCGTATTTCGGTTGTCCATAAATATAGTTCCTGTCATTTTTATGAATGTAAACTATGAGTACTGTGTCTTTTAGGTGGACATCAGTGGCTTAAAATTATTAGTTATGCTATTTCTTTTATAGGGAAGATGATCGTCATTTTTAAATATTTATTTTAATCAGATGGCATTGTGAATTTAAGTGGCAGAGTTGTATGGATGGCAAATCTGTCTAACTAACAAACGAAATAGAAAATCGTAGGTTAAAAAATGCGACTTTTCCAATGTGTCTATTGACTCCATTTAAATATCTAAGCAGTTCAAAAATGTTCACAGTCGAGTATAAGTCAAGATTTTCCAGAGATTTTCATCTTTTGTTTTCCTTTAGTAGCTGTATACTTCAAATGTGTAAATGCCAAAAAAATGTCTTCACTGGGAGCCCCAGAGCTGAAACATGTAGACTTCAGTTTAGCAGGGACGTAACTCTAAGGCTAGTTTTTGGTCATTTTGCACATAGGAACTTTACAGAAACAGTTAGTGTTAAACCATTGTGCTTCACGACGACGTGTCTTCTTAATTACAGAATGATGCATTGAAATAGAGACCGCGCGATACATTTACAGAATTTTAGAAGTTTTTCGACATATAAAACACCCTTTCACTTTGAAAATTAATATTCTATATTTAATGGTGTCGACTTAAAGTTGCAAGACGAGTTTACTTTAAGTATGAAAAGTTTAACTTAGTATATATTTATAAACAAAAGGTCTCCACACATAAATTGTAATGGACACAAAGACCTTAAAAAGCAGCTCCTACCTATATTTATTTGTCCGTAAAACCCTTTATCATTAGTTTATTATACTTCTTTTCGTGTACAATTTTTTTGGACAAACAATCGATTGTCGTTTTCAAAATATTTCGGGTTTAAAGGCATCTTTTGTTCTAGGTATTGGAGAAATCATTAAAATTGATAAAACTGCTTTATGACCAGCGGCAAATATTACAGTCATAATGCAACATATATAGTAACAAGTTTGTGATGCAAAACATTGCTCTAGTGAAATAACAATTCCAGTTAATAGTTTCTTGTTTACCAAACCAATGATCGATGTAGAAAAACGTCTGAAATAAACAATGATTGATTTATTGATTATTGGTGTTTAATGCCACTTTCATCACTATGGGATATTTCATACGAACAGTAATTTTTATTATCTGAAAATGCCGAAAAATTGACAGAAAAATAAATTTGTGGTAGCATGAGCCAAGTGAATAGTTCATGCATACATATATTTTGTCGCTGGGATGCTGTCCCATTGAGGGAAACTCACATCTCTCTTTCACGTCAACTTTGCGCATGTCTTTTGGGTTGTTTTTTTTTTGTCGTTAGGTTGCGGTTCATTGACGTTTACACCACACTTGTTTTTGATGGACATTGTAAATTTTCAAACATGCAGTAAAGGAGTTATTGTAGGCTGATAAAAGCTGAAGAGAAGATAAATAGACCTGACAGAAAAAAAAAAGAAATGATCTTATTTTCAAACATGACCTGTTGGGTCGCTCGTATTTCGGTTGTCCATAAATATAGTTCCTGTCATTTTTATGAATGTAAACTATGAGTACTGTGTCTTTTAGGTGGACATCAGTGGCTTAAAATTATTAGTTATGCTATTTCTTTTATAGGGAAGATGATCGTCATTTTTAAATATTTATTTTAATCAGATGGCATTGTGAATTTAAGTGGCAGAGTTGTATGGATGGCAAATCTGTCTAACTAACAAACGAAATAGAAAATCGTAGGTTAAAAAATGCGACTTTTCCAATGTGTCTATTGACTCCATTTAAATATCTAAGCAGTTCAAAAATGTTCACAGTCGAGTATAAGTCAAGATTTTCCAGAGATTTTCATCTTTTGTTTTCCTTTAGTAGCTGTATACTTCAAATGTGTAAATGCCAAAAAAATGTCTTCACTGGGAGCCCCAGAGCTGAAACATGTAGACTTCAGTTTAGCAGGGACGTAACTCTAAGGCTAGTTTTTGGTCATTTTGCACATAGGAACTTTACAGAAACAGTTAGTGTTAAACCATTGTGCTTCACGACGACGTGTCTTCTTAATTACAGAATGATGCATTGAAATAGAGACTGCGCGATACATTTACAGAATTTTAGAAGTTTTTCGACATATAAAACACCCTTTCACTTTGAAAATTAATATTCTATATTTAATGGTGTCGACTTAAAGTTGCAAGACGAGTTTACTTTAAGTATGAAAAGTTTAACTTAGTATATATTTATAAACAAAAGGTCTCCACACATAAATTGTAATGGACACAAAGACCTTAAAAAGCAGCTCCTACCTATATTTATTTGTCCGTAAAACCCTTTATCATTAGTTTATTATACTTCTTTTCGTGTACAATTTTTTTGGACAAACAATCGATTGTCGTTTTCAAAATATTTCGGGTTTAAAGGCATCTTTTGTTCTAGGTATTGGAGAAATCATTAAAATTGATAAAACTGCTTTATGACCAGCGGCAAATATTACAGTCATAATGCAACATATATAGTAACAAGTTTGTGATGCAAAACATTGCTCTAGTGAAATAACAATTCCAGTTAATAGTTTCTTGTTTACCAAACCAATGATCGATGTAGAAAAACGTCTGAAATAAACAATGATTGATTTATTGATTATTGGTGTTTAATGCCACTTTCATCACTATGGGATATTTCATACGAACAGTAATTTTTATTATCTGAAAATGCCGAAAAATTGACAGAAAAATAAATTTGTGGTAGCATGAGCCAAGTGAATAGTTCATGCATACATATATTTTGTCGCTGGGATGCTGTCCCATTGAGGGAAACTCACATCTCTCTTTCACGTCAACTTTGCGCATGTCTTTTGGGTTGTTTTTTTTTTTGTCGTTAGGTTGCGGTTCATTGACGTTTACACCACACTTGTTTTTGATGGACATTGTAAATTTTCAAACATGCAGTAAAGGAGTTATTGTAGGCTGATAAAAGCTGAAGAGAAGATAAATAGACCTGACAGAAAAAAAAAAGAAATGATCTTATTTTCAAACATGACCTGTTGGGTCGCTCGTATTTCGGTTGTCCATAAATATAGTTCCTGTCATTTTTATGAATGTAAACTATGAGTACTGTGTCTTTTAGGTGGACATCAGTGGCTTAAAATTATTAGTTATGCTATTTCTTTTATAGGGAAGATGATCGTCATTTTTAAATATTTATTTTAATCAGATGGCATTGTGAATTTAAGTGGCAGAGTTGTATGGATGGCAAATCTGTCTAACTAACAAACGAAATAGAAAATCGTAGGTTAAAAAATGCGACTTTTCCAATGTGTCTATTGACCCCATTTAAATATCTAAGCAGTTCAAAAATGTTCACAGTCGAGTATAAGTCAAGATTTTCCAGAGATTTTCATCTTTTGTTTTCCTTTAGTAGCTGTATACTTCAAATGTGTAAATGCCAAAAAAATGTCTTCACTGGGAGCCCCAGAGCTGAAACATGTAGACTTCAGTTTAGCAGGGACGTAACTCTAAGGCTAGTTTTTGGTCATTTTGCACATAGGAACTTTACAGAAACAGTTAGTGTTAAACCATTGTGCTTCACGACGACGTGTCTTCTTAATTACAGAATGATGCATTGAAATAGAGACCGCGCGATACATTTACAGAATTTTAGAAGTTTTTCGACATATAAAACACCCTTTCACTTTGAAAATTAATATTCTATATTTAATGGTGTCGACTTAAAGTTGCAAGACCAGTTTACTTTAAGTATGAAAAGTTTAACTTAGTATATATTTATAAACAAAAGGTCTCCACACATAAATTGTAATGGACACAAAGACCTTAAAAAGCAGCTCCTACCTATATTTATTTGTCCGTAAAACCCTTTATCATTAGTTTATTATACTTCTTTTCGTGTACAATTTTTTTGGACAAACAATCGATTGTCGTTTTCAAAATATTTCGGGTTTAAAGGCATCTTTTGTTCTAGGTATTGGAGAAATCATTAAAATTGATAAAACTGCTTTATGACCAGCGGCAAATATTACAGTCATAATGCAACATATATAGTAACAAGTTTGTGATGCAAAACATTGCTCTAGTGAAATAACAATTCCAGTTAATAGTTTCTTGTTTACCAAACCAATGATCGATGTAGAAAAACGTCTGAAATAAACAATGATTGATTTATTGATTATTGGTGTTTAATGCCACTTTCATCACTATGGGATATTTCATACGAACAGTAATTTTTATTATCTGAAAATGCCGAAAAATTGACAGAAAAATAAATTTGTGGTAGCATGAGCCAAGTGAATAGTTCATGCATACATATATTTTGTCGCTGGGATGCTGTCCCATTGAGGGAAACTCACATCTCTCTTTCACGTCAACTTTGCGCATGTCTTTTGGGTTGTTTTTTTTTTGTCGTTAGGTTGCGGTTCATTGACGTTTACACCACACTTGTTTTTGATGGACATTGTAAATTTTCAAACATGCAGTAAAGGAGTTATTGTAGGCTGATAAAAGCTGAAGAGAAGATAAATAGACCTGACAGAAAAAAAAAAGAAATGATCTTATTTTCAAACATGACCTGTTGGGTCGCTCGTATTTCGGTTGTCCATAAATATAGTTCCTGTCATTTTTATGAATGTAAACTATGAGTACTGTGTCTTTTAGGTGGACATCAGTGGCTTAAAATTATTAGTTATGCTATTTCTTTTATAGGGAAGATGATCGTCATTTTTAAATATTTATTTTAATCAGATGGCATTGTGAATTTAAGTGGCAGAGTTGTATGGATGGCAAATCTGTCTAACTAACAAACGAAATAGAAAATCGTAGGTTAAAAAATGCGACTTTTCCAATGTGTCTATTGACTCCATTTAAATATCTAAGCAGTTCAAAAATGTTCACAGTCGAGTATAAGTCAAGATTTTCCAGAGATTTTCATCTTTTGTTTTCCTTTAGTAGCTGTATACTTCAAATGTGTAAATGCCAAAAAAATGTCTTCACTGGGAGCCCCAGAGCTGAAACATGTAGACTTCAGTTTAGCAGGGACGTAACTCTAAGGCTAGTTTTTGGTCATTTTGCACATAGGAACTTTACAGAAACAGTTAGTGTTAAACCATTGTGCTTCACGACGACGTGTCTTCTTAATTACAGAATGATGCATTGAAATAGAGACTGCGCGATACATTTACAGAATTTTAGAAGTTTTTCGACATATAAAACACCCTTTCACTTTGAAAATTAATATTCTATATTTAATGGTGTCGACTTAAAGTTGCAAGACGAGTTTACTTTAAGTATGAAAAGTTTAACTTAGTATATATTTATAAACAAAAGGTCTCCACACATAAATTGTAATGGACACAAAGACCTTAAAAAGCAGCTCCTACCTATATTTATTTGTCCGTAAAACCCTTTATCATTAGTTTATTATACTTCTTTTCGTGTACAATTTTTTTGGACAAACAATCGATTGTCGTTTTCAAAATATTTCGGGTTTAAAGGCATCTTTTGTTCTAGGTATTGGAGAAATCATTAAAATTGATAAAACTGCTTTATGACCAGCGGCAAATATTACAGTCATAATGCAACATATATAGTAACAAGTTTGTGATGCAAAACATTGCTCTAGTGAAATAACAATTCCAGTTAATAGTTTCTTGTTTACCAAACCAATGATCGATGTAGAAAAACGTCTGAAATAAACAATGATTGATTTATTGATTATTGGTGTTTAATGCCACTTTCATCACTATGGGATATTTCATACGAACAGTAATTTTTATTATCTGAAAATGCCGAAAAATTGACAGAAAAATAAATTTGTGGTAGCATGAGCCAAGTGAATAGTTCATGCATACATATATTTTGTCGCTGGGATGCTGTCCCATTGAGGGAAACTCACATCTCTCTTTCACGTCAACTTTGCGCATGTCTTTTGGGTTGTTTTTTTTTTTGTCGTTAGGTTGCGGTTCATTGACGTTTACACCACACTTGTTTTTGATGGACATTGTAAATTTTCAAACATGCAGTAAAGGAGTTATTGTAGGCTGATAAAAGCTGAAGAGAAGATAAATAGACCTGACAGAAAAAAAAAAGAAATGATCTTATTTTCAAACATGACCTGTTGGGTCGCTCGTATTTCGGTTGTCCATAAATATAGTTCCTGTCATTTTTATGAATGTAAACTATGAGTACTGTGTCTTTTAGGTGGACATCAGTGGCTTAAAATTATTAGTTATGCTATTTCTTTTATAGGGAAGATGATCGTCATTTTTAAATATTTATTTTAATCAGATGGCATTGTGAATTTAAGTGGCAGAGTTGTATGGATGGCAAATCTGTCTAACTAACAAACGAAATAGAAAATCGTAGGTTAAAAAATGCGACTTTTCCAATGTGTCTATTGACTCCATTTAAATATCTAAGCAGTTCAAAAATGTTCACAGTCGAGTATAAGTCAAGATTTTCCAGAGATTTTCATCTTTTGTTTTCCTTTAGTAGCTGTATACTTCAAATGTGTAAATGCCAAAAAAATGTCTTCACTGGGAGCCCCAGAGCTGAAACATGTAGACTTCAGTTTAGCAGGGACGTAACTCTAAGGCTAGTTTTTGGTCATTTTGCACATAGGAACTTTACAGAAACAGTTAGTGTTAAACCATTGTGCTTCACGACGACGTGTCTTCTTAATTACAGAATGATGCATTGAAATAGAGACCGCGCGATACATTTACAGAATTTTAGAAGTTTTTCGACATATAAAACACCCTTTCACTTTGAAAATTAATATTCTATATTTAATGGTGTCGACTTAAAGTTGCAAGACGAGTTTACTTTAAGTATGAAAAGTTTAACTTAGTATATATTTATAAACAAAAGGTCTCCACACATAAATTGTAATGGACACAAAGACCTTAAAAAGCAGCTCCTACCTATATTTATTTGTCCGTAAAACCCTTTATCATTAGTTTATTATACTTCTTTTCGTGTACAATTTTTTTGGACAAACAATCGATTGTCGTTTTCAAAATATTTCGGGTTTAAAGGCATCTTTTGTTCTAGGTATTGGAGAAATCATTAAAATTGATAAAACTGCTTTATGACCAGCGGCAAATATTACAGTCATAATGCAACATATATAGTAACAAGTTTGTGATGCAAAACATTGCTCTAGTGAAATAACAATTCCAGTTAATAGTTTCTTGTTTACCAAACCAATGATCGATGTAGAAAAACGTCTGAAATAAACAATGATTGATTTATTGATTATTGGTGTTTAATGCCACTTTCATCACTATGGGATATTTCATACGAACAGTAATTTTTATTATCTGAAAATGCCGAAAAATTGACAG
>NW_027468071.1:0-61239 GCF_965363235.1 Mytilus galloprovincialis
TTATTGATGCGAGCATGCTTAGATTCATCTGAGAAGGTGTGTGTGTTTTTTTTTATTATTATAATTATTTATAGTTTTTGTTAACATTATCTCTTTCGTCAACACTTTTATATATGATATGTACTTTCCATTCTTTTCCTTTTTCCATTTTTTTTCAGCATCTCTCTCTCTCTCTCTCTCTCTGTCTTTCTGTCTTTATTTAGTTATTGTTTGTGTATTAAAGATGTGGAATCGATGTAAGCACACACACCGACAATCAGACAATGAGACAAATGTGCCCAGCCCAAATGAAAATCATACCACATCTTCTTTTTTTATATTAAATATACATAAATATGACATAATACAACAATAAAGAAACTCAGCCGATCCGTACAATGTCATGTCGGGAATGTGTAATTCCATTTGTTTCTGTTTTTTTATTTTCTATTTCGCTTTGTTTGTGTTATAACTGCATTCTATTTTTATTTTTTCCTGTTTTATTTTTCTTTCCTTTCCTTAATGTTTCTGCATGTATTTTGACCTTTTTTCATTATTATTTTTTTTCTTCTTCAGATTTATCATATTGAAACCGTGACACTAATTTACTATTGTTGAGCTATGAGGGATGATCAGAAACTGTAATTATGAATGAAAAAAGGGGCATTTTTACTGTCAGCTTGGGTTGAGCAGTTTTTCAGTAAAAAATGGATTGAAAACTGTCAAAGTCCCTTACAAATCAGTCCAATCAGATTTAAGATATGCGGACCAATCAACGCCAGCTTTATGTAAGTGGTGATCCAATCGTCACCGTGATTTCAATCCTCCCGGCAAGCACAAAAACACATTCACCGAAATTTTCAAGTATTCTTTCTGTAGCAAATCGTCCACAGAGCTAATAATCATGGCACGAACAAAGCAAACTGCACGTAAATCCACCGGAGGTAAAGCTCCAAGAAAACAACTTGCCACCAAGGCCGCCCGTAAGAGCGCACCTGCAACCGGTGGAGTCAAGAAACCACATAGATACAGGCCAGAACAGTCGCTCTCCGAGAAATCAGGAGATACCAGAAGAGCACAGAGCTCCTCATCAGGAAACTCCCCTTCCAGAGATTAGTCCGTGAAATCGCCCAGGACTTCAAAACTGATCTCCGATTCCAGAGTTCAGCCGTCATGGCCCTACAGGAAGCCAGCGAAGCCTACTTGGTCGGTCTCTTCGAGGATACCAACTTGTGCGCAATCCACGCCAAGAGAGTAACCATCATGCCAAAGGATATCCAATTGGCCCGAAGAATCCGTGGAGAACGTGCTTAAGAAGTGTGATTTTTTCACCAAAACATAACGGCCCTTTTCAGGGCCACCAATATTTTTCAAAAAGAATCTATAAATTGTTGTACATGAAAATTAGAAACCTAGCTGAACCCCTCTTTCCCCCCATCTCTCTCTCTCTCTTTTATTTCTTCTTGTTGAATCCATCTATATGCAAAGCAATACATAGACAAAAAATAAATTTTATGATATATATTATATACACACAAGTCTCATCACAAAAAAAAGGGGGGTGTTTGTTTATCATGGTACATGTACGTCCTTGTGTGTAGAATATTAAATAGTACATTATATAAAAAAAAGATCAACATATGAATGTTTCTATCTGTACTTCTGTTCTTTTCTTTTCTTTTCTTCGCTTGTTTTGTCTTGTCTTCTTTTGATGTATTATTTACACCAGTAGTCTAGACCAAAGAAAGAGAACCACCAACTGGCCAAAATATAACCTTTTTTTTTAAGTTAGAGTTTAAATATCTTGTATAATTCATTAATTTGAATATTTCTTTTAGAAAAGCTGATATTACAGGGTACTTTTATCAAAAATTTAGAGCTCTTTTTCAGTCAGAATTGTAAAGAAATTTTTTATCATGTATGTAGTAATATATTTTGTCCACTTTAGAGTCTTGTCTTGCTGCTAGTTTACAAAATCATGAAATTTCTATTTAAATTAATATAATTTCGGTACGGGTCCAAGTAGTCCCCACAAAATTTCACTGTAGGAAGTCCATGTAAGCATATATCTTGCACTTATAAGCTTTTTTATATGATAAAAAGTAGTTTTCAGACTTATTATAAACTTTTCTGGCAAAAAGATGTCTTCAGAATAGTAAGTACATGTGTGCGCATTAACATTTTTATTGGATTGGCTGATGAAATTGTCATCGTCATACTGTGGATAAATATAGAATGGCGTTTAAAAATAAAATTGAAAGGAAGATGCACACATAAGAAGTTTTACCCGCAGCCAGGGGCATCTCTTTTCTTCACTGTAATACCTAAAAAAAAAAATCTTTAATAGTAATAACAATAACAGTTTTATTCATACATTCTCTCATTTATGATCTGAAGTACCTGCAGCAGATCTTTGATGGATGGCAAGCACAGCTTTGACAGATGATGTTGAGTTATGAAAGACAGGTAGAAAACTGCAAGCATGTAAAATCCTGTGATGTATCCAATTTCTGGGTACATCAAATAGACAAATAGATAACCAGTATTCCTAGATATGTCTGTGAGGTTTATTTTTTCCCCAACTAAATTCCATTCCATTAAGTTGAAATGTGTATTGACATTGAATGAAAATGTCTGTTCAGAGAAAGCAAATAATTATCTTTATAATTTTGACTGTCTAAAGTGATTTTCATTTATCATTTATTTATCATACTTTTCTATCTTAAAATGAAAACTTTTCAACATTTTGGAACTTTTTTTGTCTCCTTCAGTCATTTTTATTCCGATTGAAAGTTTTTTTCTGTTCAATAATAGTTTTTCTTAAAAATTTACTGTCTGATATGAATTATTATATTTTTCAGACCTAGAATGAAAAAGTGGATTGAAAGTGTACACAGTTTAAGGCAGTACAGAGTTACCTCCCGGAATAAAACAACGTAAGCCAATCAGACAACAGCTAACTGAAAATGTGTGATACTTCTTTTACGGCCGCGTTGGTGATATATAAAGAGTCGCTGTTAGACGGAAAGTATTATTTAACTAATCACCACAAATAGTTAAACATGTCAGGCAGAGGAAAAGGAGGTAAAGGTCTAGGAAAAGGAGGCGCCAAGCGTCACAGGAAGGTGTTGCGTGATAACATCCAAGGTATCACCAAGCCAGCCATCCGTCGTTTAGCAAGAAGAGGTGGAGTAAAACGTATATCTGGACTCATCTATGAGGAAACCCGTGGTGTCCTTAAAGTTTTCTTGGAAAATGTCATCCGTGATGCTGTCACATACACAGAGCACGCCAAGAGGAAGACTGTCACTGCCATGGATGTTGTCTACGCTTTGAAACGTCAAGGACGTACCTTGTACGGATTCGGAGGTTAAACAGCCACCCAGCTAATATCAACAACGGCCCTTTTCAGGGCCACCAACATTTTTCAAAAAGAATCTTAGATTTGTTGTACATCGTTTTAAACAAAATCTTGAAATCAAAGCTTGCTCCCACTTCTATTCTTTTCTCTAATGTTCATTATTTTTTCAACCGTTTTCTTGTTTTCCTGATCCTGATCCGCAACTGTTTTCTCTCTCTCGTTATCCCCCCTTTTTTTTTTTTTAAATATCTGGCTTTCTTTTTAATTAACTCCTTACTCTTACTCTTGTATTTATTAGAGAATTTATATTTCTGAAGGTTTATGAATACGTTCAAAGATCAAATCCGTGCATTTGCCTACACGAAGAGAGAAAATTTCAAAACCAAAATGCACGGACTTTTACACACAAAATCTGTAGATTCTGTTATATTCAATTATAGAGTTTTTGCGTGGTTTAATATTAGGTAATGTTCTTGTTTCCGTGTAAAATAATTCTCGCAATATTTTTTTTCTCTCGAAAAGCAAAAGAAATCGTAAATTTATCAACTCTATTAATTGGAATGAAAGCACTGTTTTGTTCTTCGTGATTTATGTATTTACGCTTTGAATTTTTGACAAATTAAATACTACAGAATGAGTGAAATACACGTATATTTGTTATACAGATAGAAAGAAGAGAAAAGTAACCATATACTATTGAAATAGTTTGAAAGTAGTTATAGCTGGGGGTTGGGATTTATAGCTTTGTTTAGAAGTTTGACATGATGTACAACAAATGTAAATTCTTTTTGAAAAATGTTGGTGGCCCTGAAAAGGGCCGTTTGTGAAGTTATAAACTTCAGACTGTTTACTTGCTGCTGGTGTATTTAGTGACGGCTTTGGTACCTTCACTGACAGCGTGCTTGGCCAATTCTCCGGGTAAGAGAAGACGGACAGCGGTCTGGATCTCCCGGGATGTGATGGTAGATCTTTTGTTGTAGTGTGCCAATCGGGAGGCCTCTGCTGCGATTCTCTCGAAGATATCGTTGACGAAGCTGTTCATGATGGACATTGCCTTTGAGGACACTCCGGTGTCGGGGTGAACTTGTCTCAAGACTTTGTAGATGTAGATAGCATAGGATTCACGTCTCTTCCTCCTCCTTTTCTTGTCACCGCCGGGTCTGGCAGTCTTTGCCTTGGTGACGGCCTTCTTGGCTCCTTTAGTTCCTACTTTGGGTGGCATGTTACTGGTTTGATAATCAAATAAGTAATGGTGAAAAATTATTTTCAATTTGTTTATATACTGGGCAAAACGGATTGAAAGATTTTATTGAACGCGAACCTCGGAGAGAGCACCCATAACATGTTGAATGTTCGGTAGCCTAACTGCCCGCAGAGAGCTTCGTTCTGATTGGTGTATAATAAAAACATCGTTCAATCCGTTTAGTGGGTATATAAGCTAAATTTTGAAGAAAAATTGTATCACTTTACTCAGTGTCGATCAACCAAATAGTACAAAATGTCAGGACGAGGAAAAGGAGGAAAAGCAAAAGCAAAGGCAAAGTCTAGGTCATCCCGTGCCGGACTTCAGTTCCCAGTCGGTCGTATCCACAGACTTTTGAGGAAAGGAAACTATGCCGAGAGAGTTGGTGCCGGTGCACCAGTGTACCTCGCAGCTGTCTTAGAATACTTAGCAGCTGAAGTATTGGAGTTGGCAGGAAACGCCGCTCGTGACAACAAGAAGAGCAGAATCATTCCCCGTCATCTCCAGTTGGCCATCAGAAACGACGAAGAGTTGAACAAACTCTTGTCTGGTGTCACCATTGCCCAGGGAGGTGTTTTACCAAACATCCAGGCTGTACTTCTGCCAAAGAAGACCCAGAAAGCTGCCAAGTAAAAAGTGGATATATCAGATTACTCACTTAACAACGGCCCTTTTCAGGGCCACCAATATTTTTCAAAAAGAGTCTAAAATTGTTGTACATCTTAGTAATACTTTATTCCCCATACATAATTGAAAAAAATATATTCTACTACATAACAAATAAAAAATGTCTAAAATATAAATGTCCCTTCTTCCGTGATTCTTCTTTTCTTCTCTCTCTAACGCATCCCATTTAAGTACAGTTCTTATAGCATAACACTAAGTCTAGTAACTTTTTCAGTCTTCTTCATCAGAACATTTATTGTCGTACTTTCTGACTCTTTGAACCCACAAGTAGCTCAGTTAAATCATATAAAGTTTGTCGGGGAAAAAAAACAACACTGATAGTATTTATATTTAATACAAGTCTGCTCTCATATTTCTCTCTCTTGGTTATTGATGCGAGCATGCTTAGATTCATCTGAGAAGGTGTGTGTGTTTTTTTTTATTATTATAATTATTTATAGTTTTTGTTAACATTATCTCTTTCGTCAACACTTTTATATATGATATGTACTTTCCATTCTTTTCCTTTTTCCATTTTTTTTCAGCATCTCTCTCTCTCTCTCTCTCTCTGTCTTTCTGTCTTTATTTAGTTATTGTTTGTGTATTAAAGATGTGGAATCGATGTAAGCACACACACCGACAATCAGACAATGAGACAAATGTGCCCAGCCCAAATGAAAATCATACCACATCTTCTTTTTTTATATTAAATATACATAAATATGACATAATACAACAATAAAGAAACTCAGCCGATCCGTACAATGTCATGTCGGGAATGTGTAATTCCATTTGTTTCTGTTTTTTTATTTTCTATTTCGCTTTGTTTGTGTTATAACTGCATTCTATTTTTATTTTTTCCTGTTTTATTTTTCTTTCCTTTCCTTAATGTTTCTGCATGTATTTTGACCTTTTTTCATTATTATTTTTTTTCTTCTTCAGATTTATCATATTGAAACCGTGACACTAATTTACTATTGTTGAGCTATGAGGGATGATCAGAAACTGTAATTATGAATGAAAAAAGGGGGCATTTTTACTGTCAGCTTGGGTTGAGCAGTTTTTCAGTAAAAAATGGATTGAAAACTGTCAAAGTCCCTTACAAATCAGTCCAATCAGATTTAAGATATGCGGACCAATCAACGCCAGCTTTATGTAAGTGGTGATCCAATCGTCACCGTGATTTCAATCCTCCCGGCAAGCACAAAAACACATTCACCGAAATTTTCAAGTATTCTTTCTGTAGCAAATCGTCCACAGAGCTAATAATCATGGCACGAACAAAGCAAACTGCACGTAAATCCACCGGAGGTAAAGCTCCAAGAAAACAACTTGCCACCAAGGCCGCCCGTAAGAGCGCACCTGCAACCGGTGGAGTCAAGAAACCACATAGATACAGGCCAGGAACAGTCGCTCTCCGAGAAATCAGGAGATACCAGAAGAGCACAGAGCTCCTCATCAGGAAACTCCCCTTCCAGAGATTAGTCCGTGAAATCGCCCAGGACTTCAAAACTGATCTCCGATTCCAGAGTTCAGCCGTCATGGCCCTACAGGAAGCCAGCGAAGCCTACTTGGTCGGTCTCTTCGAGGATACCAACTTGTGCGCAATCCACGCCAAGAGAGTAACCATCATGCCAAAGGATATCCAATTGGCCCGAAGAATCCGTGGAGAACGTGCTTAAGAAGTGTGATTTTTTCACCAAAACATAACGGCCCTTTTCAGGGCCACCAATATTTTTCAAAAAGAATCTATAAATTGTTGTACATGAAAATTAGAAACCTAGCTGAACCCCTCTTTCCCCCCATCTCTCTCTCTCTCTTTTATTTCTTCTTGTTGAATCCATCTATATGCAAAGCAATACATAGACAAAAAATAAATTTTATGATATATATTATATACACACAAGTCTCATCACAAAAAAAAGGGGGGTGTTTGTTTATCATGGTACATGTACGTCCTTGTGTGTAGAATATTAAATAGTACATTATATAAAAAAAAGATCAACATATGAATGTTTCTATCTGTACTTCTGTTCTTTTCTTTTCTTTTCTTCGCTTGTTTTGTCTTGTCTTCTTTTGATGTATTATTTACACCAGTAGTCTAGACCAAAGAAAGAGAACCACCAACTGGCCAAAATATAACCTTTTTTTTTAAGTTAGAGTTTAAATATCTTGTATAATTCATTAATTTGAATATTTCTTTTAGAAAAGCTGATATTACAGGGTACTTTTATCAAAAATTTAGAGCTCTTTTTCAGTCAGAATTGTAAAGAAATTTTTTATCATGTATGTAGTAATATATTTTGTCCACTTTAGAGTCTTGTCTTGCTGCTAGTTTACAAAATCATGAAATTTCTATTTAAATTAATATAATTTCGGTACGGGTCCAAGTAGTCCCCACAAAATTTCACTGTAGGAAGTCCATGTAAGCATATATCTTGCACTTATAAGCTTTTTTATATGATAAAAAGTAGTTTTCAGACTTATTATAAACTTTTCTGGCAAAAAGATGTCTTCAGAATAGTAAGTACATGTGTGCGCATTAACATTTTTATTGGATTGGCTGATGAAATTGTCATCGTCATACTGTGGATAAATATAGAATGGCGTTTAAAAATAAAATTGAAAGGAAGATGCACACATAAGAAGTTTTACCCGCAGCCAGGGGCATCTCTTTTCTTCACTGTAATACCTAAAAAAAAAATCTTTAATAGTAATAACAATAACAGTTTTATTCATACATTCTCTCATTTATGATCTGAAGTACCTGCAGCAGATCTTTGATGGATGGCAAGCACAGCTTTGACAGATGATGTTGAGTTATGAAAGACAGGTAGAAAACTGCAAGCATGTAAAATCCTGTGATGTATCCAATTTCTGGGTACATCAAATAGACAAATAGATAACCAGTATTCCTAGATATGTCTGTGAGGTTTATTTTTTCCCCAACTAAATTCCATTCCATTAAGTTGAAATGTGTATTGACATTGAATGAAAATGTCTGTTCAGAGAAAGCAAATAATTATCTTTATAATTTTGACTGTCTAAAGTGATTTTCATTTATCATTTATTTATCATACTTTTCTATCTTAAAATGAAAACTTTTCAACATTTTGGAACTTTTTTTGTCTCCTTCAGTCATTTTTATTCCGATTGAAAGTTTTTTTCTGTTCAATAATAGTTTTTTCTTAAAAATTTACTGTCTGATATGAATTATTATATTTTTCAGACCTAGAATGAAAAAGTGGATTGAAAGTGTACACAGTTTAAGGCAGTACAGAGTTACCTCCCGGAATAAAACAACGTAAGCCAATCAGACAACAGCTAACTGAAAATGTGTGATACTTCTTTTACGGCCGCGTTGGTGATATATAAAGAGTCGCTGTTAGACGGAAAGTATTATTTAACTAATCACCACAAATAGTTAAACATGTCAGGCAGAGGAAAAGGAGGTAAAGGTCTAGGAAAAGGAGGCGCCAAGCGTCACAGGAAGGTGTTGCGTGATAACATCCAAGGTATCACCAAGCCAGCCATCCGTCGTTTAGCAAGAAGAGGTGGAGTAAAACGTATATCTGGACTCATCTATGAGGAAACCCGTGGTGTCCTTAAAGTTTTCTTGGAAAATGTCATCCGTGATGCTGTCACATACACAGAGCACGCCAAGAGGAAGACTGTCACTGCCATGGATGTTGTCTACGCTTTGAAACGTCAAGGACGTACCTTGTACGGATTCGGAGGTTAAACAGCCACCCAGCTAATATCAACAACGGCCCTTTTCAGGGCCACCAACATTTTTCAAAAAGAATCTTAGATTTGTTGTACATCGTTTTAAACAAAATCTTGAAATCAAAGCTTGCTCCCACTTCTATTCTTTTCTCTAATGTTCATTATTTTTTCAACCGTTTTCTTGTTTTCCTGATCCTGATCCGCAACTGTTTTCTCTCTCTCGTTATCCCCCCTTTTTTTTTTTTTAAATATCTGGCTTTCTTTTTAATTAACTCCTTACTCTTACTCTTGTATTTATTAGAGAATTTATATTTCTGAAGGTTTATGAATACGTTCAAAGATCAAATCCGTGCATTTGCCTACACGAAGAGAGAAAATTTCAAAACAAAATGCACGGACTTTTACACACAAAATCTGTAGATTCTGTTATATTCAATTATAGAGTTTTTGCGTGGTTTAATATTAGGTAATGTTCTTGTTTCCGTGTAAAATAATTCTCGCAATATTTTTTTTCTCTCGAAAAGCAAAAGAAATCGTAAATTTATCAACTCTATTAA
This sequence comes from Mytilus galloprovincialis, assembly GCF_965363235.1. NCBI lineage: Eukaryota > Metazoa > Mollusca > Bivalvia > Mytilida > Mytilidae > Mytilus > Mytilus galloprovincialis. The sequence continues at coordinate 9,533 of NW_027468071.1, forward strand.
TTGGAATGAAAGCACTGTTTTGTTCTTCGTGATTTATGTATTTACGCTTTGAATTTTTGACAAATTAAATACTACAGAATGAGTGAAATACACGTATATTTGTTATACAGATAGAAAGAAGAGAAAAGTAACCATATACTATTGAAATAGTTTGAAAGTAGTTATAGCTGGGGGTTGGGATTTATAGCTTTGTTTAGAAGTTTGACATGATGTACAACAAATGTAAATTCTTTTTGAAAAATGTTGGTGGCCCTGAAAAGGGCCGTTTGTGAAGTTATAAACTTCAGACTGTTTACTTGCTGCTGGTGTATTTAGTGACGGCTTTGGTACCTTCACTGACAGCGTGCTTGGCCAATTCTCCGGGTAAGAGAAGACGGACAGCGGTCTGGATCTCCCGGGATGTGATGGTAGATCTTTTGTTGTAGTGTGCCAATCGGGAGGCCTCTGCTGCGATTCTCTCGAAGATATCGTTGACGAAGCTGTTCATGATGGACATTGCCTTTGAGGACACTCCGGTGTCGGGGTGAACTTGTCTCAAGACTTTGTAGATGTAGATAGCATAGGATTCACGTCTCTTCCTCCTCCTTTTCTTGTCACCGCCGGGTCTGGCAGTCTTTGCCTTGGTGACGGCCTTCTTGGCTCCTTTAGTTCCTACTTTGGGTGGCATGTTACTGGTTTGATAATCAAATAAGTAATGGTGAAAAATTATTTTCAATTTGTTTATATACTGGGCAAAACGGATTGAAAGATTTTATTGAACGCGAACCTCGGAGAGAGCACCCATAACATGTTGAATGTTCGGTAGCCTAACTGCCCGCAGAGAGCTTCGTTCTGATTGGTGTATAATAAAAACATCGTTCAATCCGTTTAGTGGGTATATAAGCTAAATTTTGAAGAAAAATTGTATCACTTTACTCAGTGTCGATCAACCAAATAGTACAAAATGTCAGGACGAGGAAAAGGAGGAAAAGCAAAAGCAAAGGCAAAGTCTAGGTCATCCCGTGCCGGACTTCAGTTCCCAGTCGGTCGTATCCACAGACTTTTGAGGAAAGGAAACTATGCCGAGAGAGTTGGTGCCGGTGCACCAGTGTACCTCGCAGCTGTCTTAGAATACTTAGCAGCTGAAGTATTGGAGTTGGCAGGAAACGCCGCTCGTGACAACAAGAAGAGCAGAATCATTCCCCGTCATCTCCAGTTGGCCATCAGAAACGACGAAGAGTTGAACAAACTCTTGTCTGGTGTCACCATTGCCCAGGGAGGTGTTTTACCAAACATCCAGGCTGTACTTCTGCCAAAGAAGACCCAGAAAGCTGCCAAGTAAAAAGTGGATATATCAGATTACTCACTTAACAACGGCCCTTTTCAGGGCCACCAATATTTTTCAAAAAGAGTCTAAAATTGTTGTACATCTTAGTAATACTTTATTCCCCATACATAATTGAAAAAAATATATTCTACTACATAACAAATAAAAAATGTCTAAAATATAAATGTCCCTTCTTCCGTGATTCTTCTTTTCTTCTCTCTCTAACGCATCCCATTTAAGTACAGTTCTTATAGCATAACACTAAGTCTAGTAACTTTTTCAGTCTTCTTCATCAGAACATTTATTGTCGTACTTTCTGACTCTTTGAACCCACAAGTAGCTCAGTTAAATCATATAAAGTTTGTCGGGGAAAAAAAACAACACTGATAGTATTTATATTTAATACAAGTCTGCTCTCATATTTCTCTCTCTTGGTTATTGATGCGAGCATGCTTAGATTCATCTGAGAAGGTGTGTGTGTTTTTTTTTATTATTATAATTATTTATAGTTTTTGTTAACATTATCTCTTTCGTCAACACTTTTATATATGATATGTACTTTCCATTCTTTTCCTTTTTCCATTTTTTTTCAGCATCTCTCTCTCTCTCTCTCTCTCTGTCTTTCTGTCTTTATTTAGTTATTGTTTGTGTATTAAAGATGTGGAATCGATGTAAGCACACACACCGACAATCAGACAATGAGACAAATGTGCCCAGCCCAAATGAAAATCATACCACATCTTCTTTTTTTATATTAAATATACATAAATATGACATAATACAACAATAAAGAAACTCAGCCGATCCGTACAATGTCATGTCGGGAATGTGTAATTCCATTTGTTTCTGTTTTTTTATTTTCTATTTCGCTTTGTTTGTGTTATAACTGCATTCTATTTTTATTTTTTCCTGTTTTATTTTTCTTTCCTTTCCTTAATGTTTCTGCATGTATTTTGACCTTTTTTCATTATTATTTTTTTTCTTCTTCAGATTTATCATATTGAAACCGTGACACTAATTTACTATTGTTGAGCTATGAGGGATGATCAGAAACTGTAATTATGAATGAAAAAAGGGGGCATTTTTACTGTCAGCTTGGGTTGAGCAGTTTTTCAGTAAAAAATGGATTGAAAACTGTCAAAGTCCCTTACAAATCAGTCCAATCAGATTTAAGATATGCGGACCAATCAACGCCAGCTTTATGTAAGTGGTGATCCAATCGTCACCGTGATTTCAATCCTCCCGGCAAGCACAAAAACACATTCACCGAAATTTTCAAGTATTCTTTCTGTAGCAAATCGTCCACAGAGCTAATAATCATGGCACGAACAAAGCAAACTGCACGTAAATCCACCGGAGGTAAAGCTCCAAGAAAACAACTTGCCACCAAGGCCGCCCGTAAGAGCGCACCTGCAACCGGTGGAGTCAAGAAACCACATAGATACAGGCCAGGAACAGTCGCTCTCCGAGAAATCAGGAGATACCAGAAGAGCACAGAGCTCCTCATCAGGAAACTCCCCTTCCAGAGATTAGTCCGTGAAATCGCCCAGGACTTCAAAACTGATCTCCGATTCCAGAGTTCAGCCGTCATGGCCCTACAGGAAGCCAGCGAAGCCTACTTGGTCGGTCTCTTCGAGGATACCAACTTGTGCGCAATCCACGCCAAGAGAGTAACCATCATGCCAAAGGATATCCAATTGGCCCGAAGAATCCGTGGAGAACGTGCTTAAGAAGTGTGATTTTTTCACCAAAACATAACGGCCCTTTTCAGGGCCACCAATATTTTTCAAAAAGAATCTATAAATTGTTGTACATGAAAATTAGAAACCTAGCTGAACCCCTCTTTCCCCCCATCTCTCTCTCTCTCTTTTATTTCTTCTTGTTGAATCCATCTATATGCAAAGCAATACATAGACAAAAAATAAATTTTATGATATATATTATATACACACAAGTCTCATCACAAAAAAAAGGGGGGTGTTTGTTTATCATGGTACATGTACGTCCTTGTGTGTAGAATATTAAATAGTACATTATATAAAAAAAAGATCAACATATGAATGTTTCTATCTGTACTTCTGTTCTTTTCTTTTCTTTTCTTCGCTTGTTTTGTCTTGTCTTCTTTTGATGTATTATTTACACCAGTAGTCTAGACCAAAGAAAGAGAACCACCAACTGGCCAAAATATAACCTTTTTTTTTAAGTTAGAGTTTAAATATCTTGTATAATTCATTAATTTGAATATTTCTTTTAGAAAAGCTGATATTACAGGGTACTTTTATCAAAAATTTAGAGCTCTTTTTCAGTCAGAATTGTAAAGAAATTTTTTATCATGTATGTAGTAATATATTTTGTCCACTTTAGAGTCTTGTCTTGCTGCTAGTTTACAAAATCATGAAATTTCTATTTAAATTAATATAATTTCGGTACGGGTCCAAGTAGTCCCCACAAAATTTCACTGTAGGAAGTCCATGTAAGCATATATCTTGCACTTATAAGCTTTTTTATATGATAAAAAGTAGTTTTCAGACTTATTATAAACTTTTCTGGCAAAAAGATGTCTTCAGAATAGTAAGTACATGTGTGCGCATTAACATTTTTATTGGATTGGCTGATGAAATTGTCATCGTCATACTGTGGATAAATATAGAATGGCGTTTAAAAATAAAATTGAAAGGAAGATGCACACATAAGAAGTTTTACCCGCAGCCAGGGGCATCTCTTTTCTTCACTGTAATACCTAAAAAAAAAATCTTTAATAGTAATAACAATAACAGTTTTATTCATACATTCTCTCATTTATGATCTGAAGTACCTGCAGCAGATCTTTGATGGATGGCAAGCACAGCTTTGACAGATGATGTTGAGTTATGAAAGACAGGTAGAAAACTGCAAGCATGTAAAATCCTGTGATGTATCCAATTTCTGGGTACATCAAATAGACAAATAGATAACCAGTATTCCTAGATATGTCTGTGAGGTTTATTTTTTCCCCAACTAAATTCCATTCCATTAAGTTGAAATGTGTATTGACATTGAATGAAAATGTCTGTTCAGAGAAAGCAAATAATTATCTTTATAATTTTGACTGTCTAAAGTGATTTTCATTTATCATTTATTTATCATACTTTTCTATCTTAAAATGAAAACTTTTCAACATTTTGGAACTTTTTTTGTCTCCTTCAGTCATTTTTATTCCGATTGAAAGTTTTTTTCTGTTCAATAATAGTTTTTTCTTAAAAATTTACTGTCTGATATGAATTATTATATTTTTCAGACCTAGAATGAAAAAGTGGATTGAAAGTGTACACAGTTTAAGGCAGTACAGAGTTACCTCCCGGAATAAAACAACGTAAGCCAATCAGACAACAGCTAACTGAAAATGTGTGATACTTCTTTTACGGCCGCGTTGGTGATATATAAAGAGTCGCTGTTAGACGGAAAGTATTATTTAACTAATCACCACAAATAGTTAAACATGTCAGGCAGAGGAAAAGGAGGTAAAGGTCTAGGAAAAGGAGGCGCCAAGCGTCACAGGAAGGTGTTGCGTGATAACATCCAAGGTATCACCAAGCCAGCCATCCGTCGTTTAGCAAGAAGAGGTGGAGTAAAACGTATATCTGGACTCATCTATGAGGAAACCCGTGGTGTCCTTAAAGTTTTCTTGGAAAATGTCATCCGTGATGCTGTCACATACACAGAGCACGCCAAGAGGAAGACTGTCACTGCCATGGATGTTGTCTACGCTTTGAAACGTCAAGGACGTACCTTGTACGGATTCGGAGGTTAAACAGCCACCCAGCTAATATCAACAACGGCCCTTTTCAGGGCCACCAACATTTTTCAAAAAGAATCTTAGATTTGTTGTACATCGTTTTAAACAAAATCTTGAAATCAAAGCTTGCTCCCACTTCTATTCTTTTCTCTAATGTTCATTATTTTTTCAACCGTTTTCTTGTTTTCCTGATCCTGATCCGCAACTGTTTTCTCTCTCTCGTTATCCCCCCTTTTTTTTTTTTTAAATATCTGGCTTTCTTTTTAATTAACTCCTTACTCTTACTCTTGTATTTATTAGAGAATTTATATTTCTGAAGGTTTATGAATACGTTCAAAGATCAAATCCGTGCATTTGCCTACACGAAGAGAGAAAATTTCAAAACAAAATGCACGGACTTTTACACACAAAATCTGTAGATTCTGTTATATTCAATTATAGAGTTTTTGCGTGGTTTAATATTAGGTAATGTTCTTGTTTCCGTGTAAAATAATTCTCGCAATATTTTTTTTCTCTCGAAAAGCAAAAGAAATCGTAAATTTATCAACTCTATTAATTGGAATGAAAGCACTGTTTTGTTCTTCGTGATTTATGTATTTACGCTTTGAATTTTTGACAAATTAAATACTACAGAATGAGTGAAATACACGTATATTTGTTATACAGATAGAAAGAAGAGAAAAGTAACCATATACTATTGAAATAGTTTGAAAGTAGTTATAGCTGGGGGTTGGGATTTATAGCTTTGTTTAGAAGTTTGACATGATGTACAACAAATGTAAATTCTTTTTGAAAAATGTTGGTGGCCCTGAAAAGGGCCGTTTGTGAAGTTATAAACTTCAGACTGTTTACTTGCTGCTGGTGTATTTAGTGACGGCTTTGGTACCTTCACTGACAGCGTGCTTGGCCAATTCTCCGGGTAAGAGAAGACGGACAGCGGTCTGGATCTCCCGGGATGTGATGGTAGATCTTTTGTTGTAGTGTGCCAATCGGGAGGCCTCTGCTGCGATTCTCTCGAAGATATCGTTGACGAAGCTGTTCATGATGGACATTGCCTTTGAGGACACTCCGGTGTCGGGGTGAACTTGTCTCAAGACTTTGTAGATGTAGATAGCATAGGATTCACGTCTCTTCCTCCTCCTTTTCTTGTCACCGCCGGGTCTGGCAGTCTTTGCCTTGGTGACGGCCTTCTTGGCTCCTTTAGTTCCTACTTTGGGTGGCATGTTACTGGTTTGATAATCAAATAAGTAATGGTGAAAAATTATTTTCAATTTGTTTATATACTGGGCAAAACGGATTGAAAGATTTTATTGAACGCGAACCTCGGAGAGAGCACCCATAACATGTTGAATGTTCGGTAGCCTAACTGCCCGCAGAGAGCTTCGTTCTGATTGGTGTATAATAAAAACATCGTTCAATCCGTTTAGTGGGTATATAAGCTAAATTTTGAAGAAAAATTGTATCACTTTACTCAGTGTCGATCAACCAAATAGTACAAAATGTCAGGACGAGGAAAAGGAGGAAAAGCAAAAGCAAAGGCAAAGTCTAGGTCATCCCGTGCCGGACTTCAGTTCCCAGTCGGTCGTATCCACAGACTTTTGAGGAAAGGAAACTATGCCGAGAGAGTTGGTGCCGGTGCACCAGTGTACCTCGCAGCTGTCTTAGAATACTTAGCAGCTGAAGTATTGGAGTTGGCAGGAAACGCCGCTCGTGACAACAAGAAGAGCAGAATCATTCCCCGTCATCTCCAGTTGGCCATCAGAAACGACGAAGAGTTGAACAAACTCTTGTCTGGTGTCACCATTGCCCAGGGAGGTGTTTTACCAAACATCCAGGCTGTACTTCTGCCAAAGAAGACCCAGAAAGCTGCCAAGTAAAAAGTGGATATATCAGATTACTCACTTAACAACGGCCCTTTTCAGGGCCACCAATATTTTTCAAAAAGAGTCTAAAATTGTTGTACATCTTAGTAATACTTTATTCCCCATACATAATTGAAAAAAATATATTCTACTACATAACAAATAAAAAATGTCTAAAATATAAATGTCCCTTCTTCCGTGATTCTTCTTTTCTTCTCTCTCTAACGCATCCCATTTAAGTACAGTTCTTATAGCATAACACTAAGTCTAGTAACTTTTTCAGTCTTCTTCATCAGAACATTTATTGTCGTACTTTCTGACTCTTTGAACCCACAAGTAGCTCAGTTAAATCATATAAAGTTTGTCGGGGAAAAAAAACAACACTGATAGTATTTATATTTAATACAAGTCTGCTCTCATATTTCTCTCTCTTGGTTATTGATGCGAGCATGCTTAGATTCATCTGAGAAGGTGTGTGTGTTTTTTTTTATTATTATAATTATTTATAGTTTTTGTTAACATTATCTCTTTCGTCAACACTTTTATATATGATATGTACTTTCCATTCTTTTCCTTTTTCCATTTTTTTTCAGCATCTCTCTCTCTCTCTCTCTCTCTGTCTTTCTGTCTTTATTTAGTTATTGTTTGTGTATTAAAGATGTGGAATCGATGTAAGCACACACACCGACAATCAGACAATGAGACAAATGTGCCCAGCCCAAATGAAAATCATACCACATCTTCTTTTTTTATATTAAATATACATAAATATGACATAATACAACAATAAAGAAACTCAGCCGATCCGTACAATGTCATGTCGGGAATGTGTAATTCCATTTGTTTCTGTTTTTTTATTTTCTATTTCGCTTTGTTTGTGTTATAACTGCATTCTATTTTTATTTTTTCCTGTTTTATTTTTCTTTCCTTTCCTTAATGTTTCTGCATGTATTTTGACCTTTTTTCATTATTATTTTTTTTCTTCTTCAGATTTATCATATTGAAACCGTGACACTAATTTACTATTGTTGAGCTATGAGGGATGATCAGAAACTGTAATTATGAATGAAAAAAGGGGGCATTTTTACTGTCAGCTTGGGTTGAGCAGTTTTTCAGTAAAAAATGGATTGAAAACTGTCAAAGTCCCTTACAAATCAGTCCAATCAGATTTAAGATATGCGGACCAATCAACGCCAGCTTTATGTAAGTGGTGATCCAATCGTCACCGTGATTTCAATCCTCCCGGCAAGCACAAAAACACATTCACCGAAATTTTCAAGTATTCTTTCTGTAGCAAATCGTCCACAGAGCTAATAATCATGGCACGAACAAAGCAAACTGCACGTAAATCCACCGGAGGTAAAGCTCCAAGAAAACAACTTGCCACCAAGGCCGCCCGTAAGAGCGCACCTGCAACCGGTGGAGTCAAGAAACCACATAGATACAGGCCAGGAACAGTCGCTCTCCGAGAAATCAGGAGATACCAGAAGAGCACAGAGCTCCTCATCAGGAAACTCCCCTTCCAGAGATTAGTCCGTGAAATCGCCCAGGACTTCAAAACTGATCTCCGATTCCAGAGTTCAGCCGTCATGGCCCTACAGGAAGCCAGCGAAGCCTACTTGGTCGGTCTCTTCGAGGATACCAACTTGTGCGCAATCCACGCCAAGAGAGTAACCATCATGCCAAAGGATATCCAATTGGCCCGAAGAATCCGTGGAGAACGTGCTTAAGAAGTGTGATTTTTTCACCAAAACATAACGGCCCTTTTCAGGGCCACCAATATTTTTCAAAAAGAATCTATAAATTGTTGTACATGAAAATTAGAAACCTAGCTGAACCCCTCTTTCCCCCCATCTCTCTCTCTCTCTTTTATTTCTTCTTGTTGAATCCATCTATATGCAAAGCAATACATAGACAAAAAATAAATTTTATGATATATATTATATACACACAAGTCTCATCACAAAAAAAAGGGGGGTGTTTGTTTATCATGGTACATGTACGTCCTTGTGTGTAGAATATTAAATAGTACATTATATAAAAAAAAGATCAACATATGAATGTTTCTATCTGTACTTCTGTTCTTTTCTTTTCTTTTCTTCGCTTGTTTTGTCTTGTCTTCTTTTGATGTATTATTTACACCAGTAGTCTAGACCAAAGAAAGAGAACCACCAACTGGCCAAAATATAACCTTTTTTTTTAAGTTAGAGTTTAAATATCTTGTATAATTCATTAATTTGAATATTTCTTTTAGAAAAGCTGATATTACAGGGTACTTTTATCAAAAATTTAGAGCTCTTTTTCAGTCAGAATTGTAAAGAAATTTTTTATCATGTATGTAGTAATATATTTTGTCCACTTTAGAGTCTTGTCTTGCTGCTAGTTTACAAAATCATGAAATTTCTATTTAAATTAATATAATTTCGGTACGGGTCCAAGTAGTCCCCACAAAATTTCACTGTAGGAAGTCCATGTAAGCATATATCTTGCACTTATAAGCTTTTTTATATGATAAAAAGTAGTTTTCAGACTTATTATAAACTTTTCTGGCAAAAAGATGTCTTCAGAATAGTAAGTACATGTGTGCGCATTAACATTTTTATTGGATTGGCTGATGAAATTGTCATCGTCATACTGTGGATAAATATAGAATGGCGTTTAAAAATAAAATTGAAAGGAAGATGCACACATAAGAAGTTTTACCCGCAGCCAGGGGCATCTCTTTTCTTCACTGTAATACCTAAAAAAAAAATCTTTAATAGTAATAACAATAACAGTTTTATTCATACATTCTCTCATTTATGATCTGAAGTACCTGCAGCAGATCTTTGATGGATGGCAAGCACAGCTTTGACAGATGATGTTGAGTTATGAAAGACAGGTAGAAAACTGCAAGCATGTAAAATCCTGTGATGTATCCAATTTCTGGGTACATCAAATAGACAAATAGATAACCAGTATTCCTAGATATGTCTGTGAGGTTTATTTTTTCCCCAACTAAATTCCATTCCATTAAGTTGAAATGTGTATTGACATTGAATGAAAATGTCTGTTCAGAGAAAGCAAATAATTATCTTTATAATTTTGACTGTCTAAAGTGATTTTCATTTATCATTTATTTATCATACTTTTCTATCTTAAAATGAAAACTTTTCAACATTTTGGAACTTTTTTTGTCTCCTTCAGTCATTTTTATTCCGATTGAAAGTTTTTTTCTGTTCAATAATAGTTTTTTCTTAAAAATTTACTGTCTGATATGAATTATTATATTTTTCAGACCTAGAATGAAAAAGTGGATTGAAAGTGTACACAGTTTAAGGCAGTACAGAGTTACCTCCCGGAATAAAACAACGTAAGCCAATCAGACAACAGCTAACTGAAAATGTGTGATACTTCTTTTACGGCCGCGTTGGTGATATATAAAGAGTCGCTGTTAGACGGAAAGTATTATTTAACTAATCACCACAAATAGTTAAACATGTCAGGCAGAGGAAAAGGAGGTAAAGGTCTAGGAAAAGGAGGCGCCAAGCGTCACAGGAAGGTGTTGCGTGATAACATCCAAGGTATCACCAAGCCAGCCATCCGTCGTTTAGCAAGAAGAGGTGGAGTAAAACGTATATCTGGACTCATCTATGAGGAAACCCGTGGTGTCCTTAAAGTTTTCTTGGAAAATGTCATCCGTGATGCTGTCACATACACAGAGCACGCCAAGAGGAAGACTGTCACTGCCATGGATGTTGTCTACGCTTTGAAACGTCAAGGACGTACCTTGTACGGATTCGGAGGTTAAACAGCCACCCAGCTAATATCAACAACGGCCCTTTTCAGGGCCACCAACATTTTTCAAAAAGAATCTTAGATTTGTTGTACATCGTTTTAAACAAAATCTTGAAATCAAAGCTTGCTCCCACTTCTATTCTTTTCTCTAATGTTCATTATTTTTTCAACCGTTTTCTTGTTTTCCTGATCCTGATCCGCAACTGTTTTCTCTCTCTCGTTATCCCCCCTTTTTTTTTTTTTAAATATCTGGCTTTCTTTTTAATTAACTCCTTACTCTTACTCTTGTATTTATTAGAGAATTTATATTTCTGAAGGTTTATGAATACGTTCAAAGATCAAATCCGTGCATTTGCCTACACGAAGAGAGAAAATTTCAAAACAAAATGCACGGACTTTTACACACAAAATCTGTAGATTCTGTTATATTCAATTATAGAGTTTTTGCGTGGTTTAATATTAGGTAATGTTCTTGTTTCCGTGTAAAATAATTCTCGCAATATTTTTTTTCTCTCGAAAAGCAAAAGAAATCGTAAATTTATCAACTCTATTAATTGGAATGAAAGCACTGTTTTGTTCTTCGTGATTTATGTATTTACGCTTTGAATTTTTGACAAATTAAATACTACAGAATGAGTGAAATACACGTATATTTGTTATACAGATAGAAAGAAGAGAAAAGTAACCATATACTATTGAAATAGTTTGAAAGTAGTTATAGCTGGGGGTTGGGATTTATAGCTTTGTTTAGAAGTTTGACATGATGTACAACAAATGTAAATTCTTTTTGAAAAATGTTGGTGGCCCTGAAAAGGGCCGTTTGTGAAGTTATAAACTTCAGACTGTTTACTTGCTGCTGGTGTATTTAGTGACGGCTTTGGTACCTTCACTGACAGCGTGCTTGGCCAATTCTCCGGGTAAGAGAAGACGGACAGCGGTCTGGATCTCCCGGGATGTGATGGTAGATCTTTTGTTGTAGTGTGCCAATCGGGAGGCCTCTGCTGCGATTCTCTCGAAGATATCGTTGACGAAGCTGTTCATGATGGACATTGCCTTTGAGGACACTCCGGTGTCGGGGTGAACTTGTCTCAAGACTTTGTAGATGTAGATAGCATAGGATTCACGTCTCTTCCTCCTCCTTTTCTTGTCACCGCCGGGTCTGGCAGTCTTTGCCTTGGTGACGGCCTTCTTGGCTCCTTTAGTTCCTACTTTGGGTGGCATGTTACTGGTTTGATAATCAAATAAGTAATGGTGAAAAATTATTTTCAATTTGTTTATATACTGGGCAAAACGGATTGAAAGATTTTATTGAACGCGAACCTCGGAGAGAGCACCCATAACATGTTGAATGTTCGGTAGCCTAACTGCCCGCAGAGAGCTTCGTTCTGATTGGTGTATAATAAAAACATCGTTCAATCCGTTTAGTGGGTATATAAGCTAAATTTTGAAGAAAAATTGTATCACTTTACTCAGTGTCGATCAACCAAATAGTACAAAATGTCAGGACGAGGAAAAGGAGGAAAAGCAAAAGCAAAGGCAAAGTCTAGGTCATCCCGTGCCGGACTTCAGTTCCCAGTCGGTCGTATCCACAGACTTTTGAGGAAAGGAAACTATGCCGAGAGAGTTGGTGCCGGTGCACCAGTGTACCTCGCAGCTGTCTTAGAATACTTAGCAGCTGAAGTATTGGAGTTGGCAGGAAACGCCGCTCGTGACAACAAGAAGAGCAGAATCATTCCCCGTCATCTCCAGTTGGCCATCAGAAACGACGAAGAGTTGAACAAACTCTTGTCTGGTGTCACCATTGCCCAGGGAGGTGTTTTACCAAACATCCAGGCTGTACTTCTGCCAAAGAAGACCCAGAAAGCTGCCAAGTAAAAAGTGGATATATCAGATTACTCACTTAACAACGGCCCTTTTCAGGGCCACCAATATTTTTCAAAAAGAGTCTAAAATTGTTGTACATCTTAGTAATACTTTATTCCCCATACATAATTGAAAAAAATATATTCTACTACATAACAAATAAAAAATGTCTAAAATATAAATGTCCCTTCTTCCGTGATTCTTCTTTTCTTCTCTCTCTAACGCATCCCATTTAAGTACAGTTCTTATAGCATAACACTAAGTCTAGTAACTTTTTCAGTCTTCTTCATCAGAACATTTATTGTCGTACTTTCTGACTCTTTGAACCCACAAGTAGCTCAGTTAAATCATATAAAGTTTGTCGGGGAAAAAAAACAACACTGATAGTATTTATATTTAATACAAGTCTGCTCTCATATTTCTCTCTCTTGGTTATTGATGCGAGCATGCTTAGATTCATCTGAGAAGGTGTGTGTGTTTTTTTTTATTATTATAATTATTTATAGTTTTTGTTAACATTATCTCTTTCGTCAACACTTTTATATATGATATGTACTTTCCATTCTTTTCCTTTTTCCATTTTTTTTCAGCATCTCTCTCTCTCTCTCTCTCTCTGTCTTTCTGTCTTTATTTAGTTATTGTTTGTGTATTAAAGATGTGGAATCGATGTAAGCACACACACCGACAATCAGACAATGAGACAAATGTGCCCAGCCCAAATGAAAATCATACCACATCTTCTTTTTTTATATTAAATATACATAAATATGACATAATACAACAATAAAGAAACTCAGCCGATCCGTACAATGTCATGTCGGGAATGTGTAATTCCATTTGTTTCTGTTTTTTTATTTTCTATTTCGCTTTGTTTGTGTTATAACTGCATTCTATTTTTATTTTTTCCTGTTTTATTTTTCTTTCCTTTCCTTAATGTTTCTGCATGTATTTTGACCTTTTTTCATTATTATTTTTTTTCTTCTTCAGATTTATCATATTGAAACCGTGACACTAATTTACTATTGTTGAGCTATGAGGGATGATCAGAAACTGTAATTATGAATGAAAAAAGGGGGCATTTTTACTGTCAGCTTGGGTTGAGCAGTTTTTCAGTAAAAAATGGATTGAAAACTGTCAAAGTCCCTTACAAATCAGTCCAATCAGATTTAAGATATGCGGACCAATCAACGCCAGCTTTATGTAAGTGGTGATCCAATCGTCACCGTGATTTCAATCCTCCCGGCAAGCACAAAAACACATTCACCGAAATTTTCAAGTATTCTTTCTGTAGCAAATCGTCCACAGAGCTAATAATCATGGCACGAACAAAGCAAACTGCACGTAAATCCACCGGAGGTAAAGCTCCAAGAAAACAACTTGCCACCAAGGCCGCCCGTAAGAGCGCACCTGCAACCGGTGGAGTCAAGAAACCACATAGATACAGGCCAGGAACAGTCGCTCTCCGAGAAATCAGGAGATACCAGAAGAGCACAGAGCTCCTCATCAGGAAACTCCCCTTCCAGAGATTAGTCCGTGAAATCGCCCAGGACTTCAAAACTGATCTCCGATTCCAGAGTTCAGCCGTCATGGCCCTACAGGAAGCCAGCGAAGCCTACTTGGTCGGTCTCTTCGAGGATACCAACTTGTGCGCAATCCACGCCAAGAGAGTAACCATCATGCCAAAGGATATCCAATTGGCCCGAAGAATCCGTGGAGAACGTGCTTAAGAAGTGTGATTTTTTCACCAAAACATAACGGCCCTTTTCAGGGCCACCAATATTTTTCAAAAAGAATCTATAAATTGTTGTACATGAAAATTAGAAACCTAGCTGAACCCCTCTTTCCCCCCATCTCTCTCTCTCTCTTTTATTTCTTCTTGTTGAATCCATCTATATGCAAAGCAATACATAGACAAAAAATAAATTTTATGATATATATTATATACACACAAGTCTCATCACAAAAAAAAGGGGGGTGTTTGTTTATCATGGTACATGTACGTCCTTGTGTGTAGAATATTAAATAGTACATTATATAAAAAAAAGATCAACATATGAATGTTTCTATCTGTACTTCTGTTCTTTTCTTTTCTTTTCTTCGCTTGTTTTGTCTTGTCTTCTTTTGATGTATTATTTACACCAGTAGTCTAGACCAAAGAAAGAGAACCACCAACTGGCCAAAATATAACCTTTTTTTTTAAGTTAGAGTTTAAATATCTTGTATAATTCATTAATTTGAATATTTCTTTTAGAAAAGCTGATATTACAGGGTACTTTTATCAAAAATTTAGAGCTCTTTTTCAGTCAGAATTGTAAAGAAATTTTTTATCATGTATGTAGTAATATATTTTGTCCACTTTAGAGTCTTGTCTTGCTGCTAGTTTACAAAATCATGAAATTTCTATTTAAATTAATATAATTTCGGTACGGGTCCAAGTAGTCCCCACAAAATTTCACTGTAGGAAGTCCATGTAAGCATATATCTTGCACTTATAAGCTTTTTTATATGATAAAAAGTAGTTTTCAGACTTATTATAAACTTTTCTGGCAAAAAGATGTCTTCAGAATAGTAAGTACATGTGTGCGCATTAACATTTTTATTGGATTGGCTGATGAAATTGTCATCGTCATACTGTGGATAAATATAGAATGGCGTTTAAAAATAAAATTGAAAGGAAGATGCACACATAAGAAGTTTTACCCGCAGCCAGGGGCATCTCTTTTCTTCACTGTAATACCTAAAAAAAAAATCTTTAATAGTAATAACAATAACAGTTTTATTCATACATTCTCTCATTTATGATCTGAAGTACCTGCAGCAGATCTTTGATGGATGGCAAGCACAGCTTTGACAGATGATGTTGAGTTATGAAAGACAGGTAGAAAACTGCAAGCATGTAAAATCCTGTGATGTATCCAATTTCTGGGTACATCAAATAGACAAATAGATAACCAGTATTCCTAGATATGTCTGTGAGGTTTATTTTTTCCCCAACTAAATTCCATTCCATTAAGTTGAAATGTGTATTGACATTGAATGAAAATGTCTGTTCAGAGAAAGCAAATAATTATCTTTATAATTTTGACTGTCTAAAGTGATTTTCATTTATCATTTATTTATCATACTTTTCTATCTTAAAATGAAAACTTTTCAACATTTTGGAACTTTTTTTGTCTCCTTCAGTCATTTTTATTCCGATTGAAAGTTTTTTTCTGTTCAATAATAGTTTTTTCTTAAAAATTTACTGTCTGATATGAATTATTATATTTTTCAGACCTAGAATGAAAAAGTGGATTGAAAGTGTACACAGTTTAAGGCAGTACAGAGTTACCTCCCGGAATAAAACAACGTAAGCCAATCAGACAACAGCTAACTGAAAATGTGTGATACTTCTTTTACGGCCGCGTTGGTGATATATAAAGAGTCGCTGTTAGACGGAAAGTATTATTTAACTAATCACCACAAATAGTTAAACATGTCAGGCAGAGGAAAAGGCGGTAAAGGTCTAGGAAAAGGAGGCGCCAAGCGTCACAGGAAGGTGTTGCGTGATAACATCCAAGGTATCACCAAGCCAGCCATCCGTCGTTTAGCAAGAAGAGGTGGAGTAAAACGTATATCTGGACTCATCTATGAGGAAACCCGTGGTGTCCTTAAAGTTTTCTTGGAAAATGTCATCCGTGATGCTGTCACATACACAGAGCACGCCAAGAGGAAGACTGTCACTGCCATGGATGTTGTCTACGCTTTGAAACGTCAAGGACGTACCTTGTACGGATTCGGAGGTTAAACAGCCACCCAGCTAATATCAACAACGGCCCTTTTCAGGGCCACCAACATTTTTCAAAAAGAATCTTAGATTTGTTGTACATCGTTTTAAACAAAATCTTGAAATCAAAGCTTGCTCCCACTTCTATTCTTTTCTCTAATGTTCATTATTTTTTCAACCGTTTTCTTGTTTTCCTGATCCTGATCCGCAACTGTTTTCTCTCTCTCGTTATCCCCCCTTTTTTTTTTTTTAAATATCTGGCTTTCTTTTTAATTAACTCCTTACTCTTACTCTTGTATTTATTAGAGAATTTATATTTCTGAAGGTTTATGAATACGTTCAAAGATCAAATCCGTGCATTTGCCTACACGAAGAGAGAAAATTTCAAAACAAAATGCACGGACTTTTACACACAAAATCTGTAGATTCTGTTATATTCAATTATAGAGTTTTTGCGTGGTTTAATATTAGGTAATGTTCTTGTTTCCGTGTAAAATAATTCTCGCAATATTTTTTTTCTCTCGAAAAGCAAAAGAAATCGTAAATTTATCAACTCTATTAATTGGAATGAAAGCACTGTTTTGTTCTTCGTGATTTATGTATTTACGCTTTGAATTTTTGACAAATTAAATACTACAGAATGAGTGAAATACAC
This sequence comes from Mytilus galloprovincialis, assembly GCF_965363235.1. Taxonomy (NCBI): domain Eukaryota; kingdom Metazoa; phylum Mollusca; class Bivalvia; order Mytilida; family Mytilidae; genus Mytilus; species Mytilus galloprovincialis. Next base: position 26,537 of record NW_027468071.1, read on the forward strand.
GTATATTTGTTATACAGATAGAAAGAAGAGAAAAGTAACCATATACTATTGAAATAGTTTGAAAGTAGTTATAGCTGGGGGTTGGGATTTATAGCTTTGTTTAGAAGTTTGACATGATGTACAACAAATGTAAATTCTTTTTGAAAAATGTTGGTGGCCCTGAAAAGGGCCGTTTGTGAAGTTATAAACTTCAGACTGTTTACTTGCTGCTGGTGTATTTAGTGACGGCTTTGGTACCTTCACTGACAGCGTGCTTGGCCAATTCTCCGGGTAAGAGAAGACGGACAGCGGTCTGGATCTCCCGGGATGTGATGGTAGATCTTTTGTTGTAGTGTGCCAATCGGGAGGCCTCTGCTGCGATTCTCTCGAAGATATCGTTGACGAAGCTGTTCATGATGGACATTGCCTTTGAGGACACTCCGGTGTCGGGGTGAACTTGTCTCAAGACTTTGTAGATGTAGATAGCATAGGATTCACGTCTCTTCCTCCTCCTTTTCTTGTCACCGCCGGGTCTGGCAGTCTTTGCCTTGGTGACGGCCTTCTTGGCTCCTTTAGTTCCTACTTTGGGTGGCATGTTACTGGTTTGATAATCAAATAAGTAATGGTGAAAAATTATTTTCAATTTGTTTATATACTGGGCAAAACGGATTGAAAGATTTTATTGAACGCGAACCTCGGAGAGAGCACCCATAACATGTTGAATGTTCGGTAGCCTAACTGCCCGCAGAGAGCTTCGTTCTGATTGGTGTATAATAAAAACATCGTTCAATCCGTTTAGTGGGTATATAAGCTAAATTTTGAAGAAAAATTGTATCACTTTACTCAGTGTCGATCAACCAAATAGTACAAAATGTCAGGACGAGGAAAAGGAGGAAAAGCAAAAGCAAAGGCAAAGTCTAGGTCATCCCGTGCCGGACTTCAGTTCCCAGTCGGTCGTATCCACAGACTTTTGAGGAAAGGAAACTATGCCGAGAGAGTTGGTGCCGGTGCACCAGTGTACCTCGCAGCTGTCTTAGAATACTTAGCAGCTGAAGTATTGGAGTTGGCAGGAAACGCCGCTCGTGACAACAAGAAGAGCAGAATCATTCCCCGTCATCTCCAGTTGGCCATCAGAAACGACGAAGAGTTGAACAAACTCTTGTCTGGTGTCACCATTGCCCAGGGAGGTGTTTTACCAAACATCCAGGCTGTACTTCTGCCAAAGAAGACCCAGAAAGCTGCCAAGTAAAAAGTGGATATATCAGATTACTCACTTAACAACGGCCCTTTTCAGGGCCACCAATATTTTTCAAAAAGAGTCTAAAATTGTTGTACATCTTAGTAATACTTTATTCCCCATACATAATTGAAAAAAATATATTCTACTACATAACAAATAAAAAATGTCTAAAATATAAATGTCCCTTCTTCCGTGATTCTTCTTTTCTTCTCTCTCTAACGCATCCCATTTAAGTACAGTTCTTATAGCATAACACTAAGTCTAGTAACTTTTTCAGTCTTCTTCATCAGAACATTTATTGTCGTACTTTCTGACTCTTTGAACCCACAAGTAGCTCAGTTAAATCATATAAAGTTTGTCGGGGAAAAAAAACAACACTGATAGTATTTATATTTAATACAAGTCTGCTCTCATATTTCTCTCTCTTGGTTATTGATGCGAGCATGCTTAGATTCATCTGAGAAGGTGTGTGTGTTTTTTTTTATTATTATAATTATTTATAGTTTTTGTTAACATTATCTCTTTCGTCAACACTTTTATATATGATATGTACTTTCCATTCTTTTCCTTTTTCCATTTTTTTTCAGCATCTCTCTCTCTCTCTCTCTCTCTGTCTTTCTGTCTTTATTTAGTTATTGTTTGTGTATTAAAGATGTGGAATCGATGTAAGCACACACACCGACAATCAGACAATGAGACAAATGTGCCCAGCCCAAATGAAAATCATACCACATCTTCTTTTTTTATATTAAATATACATAAATATGACATAATACAACAATAAAGAAACTCAGCCGATCCGTACAATGTCATGTCGGGAATGTGTAATTCCATTTGTTTCTGTTTTTTTATTTTCTATTTCGCTTTGTTTGTGTTATAACTGCATTCTATTTTTATTTTTTCCTGTTTTATTTTTCTTTCCTTTCCTTAATGTTTCTGCATGTATTTTGACCTTTTTTCATTATTATTTTTTTTCTTCTTCAGATTTATCATATTGAAACCGTGACACTAATTTACTATTGTTGAGCTATGAGGGATGATCAGAAACTGTAATTATGAATGAAAAAAGGGGGCATTTTTACTGTCAGCTTGGGTTGAGCAGTTTTTCAGTAAAAAATGGATTGAAAACTGTCAAAGTCCCTTACAAATCAGTCCAATCAGATTTAAGATATGCGGACCAATCAACGCCAGCTTTATGTAAGTGGTGATCCAATCGTCACCGTGATTTCAATCCTCCCGGCAAGCACAAAAACACATTCACCGAAATTTTCAAGTATTCTTTCTGTAGCAAATCGTCCACAGAGCTAATAATCATGGCACGAACAAAGCAAACTGCACGTAAATCCACCGGAGGTAAAGCTCCAAGAAAACAACTTGCCACCAAGGCCGCCCGTAAGAGCGCACCTGCAACCGGTGGAGTCAAGAAACCACATAGATACAGGCCAGGAACAGTCGCTCTCCGAGAAATCAGGAGATACCAGAAGAGCACAGAGCTCCTCATCAGGAAACTCCCCTTCCAGAGATTAGTCCGTGAAATCGCCCAGGACTTCAAAACTGATCTCCGATTCCAGAGTTCAGCCGTCATGGCCCTACAGGAAGCCAGCGAAGCCTACTTGGTCGGTCTCTTCGAGGATACCAACTTGTGCGCAATCCACGCCAAGAGAGTAACCATCATGCCAAAGGATATCCAATTGGCCCGAAGAATCCGTGGAGAACGTGCTTAAGAAGTGTGATTTTTTCACCAAAACATAACGGCCCTTTTCAGGGCCACCAATATTTTTCAAAAAGAATCTATAAATTGTTGTACATGAAAATTAGAAACCTAGCTGAACCCCTCTTTCCCCCCATCTCTCTCTCTCTCTTTTATTTCTTCTTGTTGAATCCATCTATATGCAAAGCAATACATAGACAAAAAATAAATTTTATGATATATATTATATACACACAAGTCTCATCACAAAAAAAAGGGGGGTGTTTGTTTATCATGGTACATGTACGTCCTTGTGTGTAGAATATTAAATAGTACATTATATAAAAAAAAGATCAACATATGAATGTTTCTATCTGTACTTCTGTTCTTTTCTTTTCTTTTCTTCGCTTGTTTTGTCTTGTCTTCTTTTGATGTATTATTTACACCAGTAGTCTAGACCAAAGAAAGAGAACCACCAACTGGCCAAAATATAACCTTTTTTTTTAAGTTAGAGTTTAAATATCTTGTATAATTCATTAATTTGAATATTTCTTTTAGAAAAGCTGATATTACAGGGTACTTTTATCAAAAATTTAGAGCTCTTTTTCAGTCAGAATTGTAAAGAAATTTTTTATCATGTATGTAGTAATATATTTTGTCCACTTTAGAGTCTTGTCTTGCTGCTAGTTTACAAAATCATGAAATTTCTATTTAAATTAATATAATTTCGGTACGGGTCCAAGTAGTCCCCACAAAATTTCACTGTAGGAAGTCCATGTAAGCATATATCTTGCACTTATAAGCTTTTTTATATGATAAAAAGTAGTTTTCAGACTTATTATAAACTTTTCTGGCAAAAAGATGTCTTCAGAATAGTAAGTACATGTGTGCGCATTAACATTTTTATTGGATTGGCTGATGAAATTGTCATCGTCATACTGTGGATAAATATAGAATGGCGTTTAAAAATAAAATTGAAAGGAAGATGCACACATAAGAAGTTTTACCCGCAGCCAGGGGCATCTCTTTTCTTCACTGTAATACCTAAAAAAAAAATCTTTAATAGTAATAACAATAACAGTTTTATTCATACATTCTCTCATTTATGATCTGAAGTACCTGCAGCAGATCTTTGATGGATGGCAAGCACAGCTTTGACAGATGATGTTGAGTTATGAAAGACAGGTAGAAAACTGCAAGCATGTAAAATCCTGTGATGTATCCAATTTCTGGGTACATCAAATAGACAAATAGATAACCAGTATTCCTAGATATGTCTGTGAGGTTTATTTTTTCCCCAACTAAATTCCATTCCATTAAGTTGAAATGTGTATTGACATTGAATGAAAATGTCTGTTCAGAGAAAGCAAATAATTATCTTTATAATTTTGACTGTCTAAAGTGATTTTCATTTATCATTTATTTATCATACTTTTCTATCTTAAAATGAAAACTTTTCAACATTTTGGAACTTTTTTTGTCTCCTTCAGTCATTTTTATTCCGATTGAAAGTTTTTTTCTGTTCAATAATAGTTTTTTCTTAAAAATTTACTGTCTGATATGAATTATTATATTTTTCAGACCTAGAATGAAAAAGTGGATTGAAAGTGTACACAGTTTAAGGCAGTACAGAGTTACCTCCCGGAATAAAACAACGTAAGCCAATCAGACAACAGCTAACTGAAAATGTGTGATACTTCTTTTACGGCCGCGTTGGTGATATATAAAGAGTCGCTGTTAGACGGAAAGTATTATTTAACTAATCACCACAAATAGTTAAACATGTCAGGCAGAGGAAAAGGAGGTAAAGGTCTAGGAAAAGGAGGCGCCAAGCGTCACAGGAAGGTGTTGCGTGATAACATCCAAGGTATCACCAAGCCAGCCATCCGTCGTTTAGCAAGAAGAGGTGGAGTAAAACGTATATCTGGACTCATCTATGAGGAAACCCGTGGTGTCCTTAAAGTTTTCTTGGAAAATGTCATCCGTGATGCTGTCACATACACAGAGCACGCCAAGAGGAAGACTGTCACTGCCATGGATGTTGTCTACGCTTTGAAACGTCAAGGACGTACCTTGTACGGATTCGGAGGTTAAACAGCCACCCAGCTAATATCAACAACGGCCCTTTTCAGGGCCACCAACATTTTTCAAAAAGAATCTTAGATTTGTTGTACATCGTTTTAAACAAAATCTTGAAATCAAAGCTTGCTCCCACTTCTATTCTTTTCTCTAATGTTCATTATTTTTTCAACCGTTTTCTTGTTTTCCTGATCCTGATCCGCAACTGTTTTCTCTCTCTCGTTATCCCCCCTTTTTTTTTTTTTAAATATCTGGCTTTCTTTTTAATTAACTCCTTACTCTTACTCTTGTATTTATTAGAGAATTTATATTTCTGAAGGTTTATGAATACGTTCAAAGATCAAATCCGTGCATTTGCCTACACGAAGAGAGAAAATTTCAAAACAAAATGCACGGACTTTTACACACAAAATCTGTAGATTCTGTTATATTCAATTATAGAGTTTTTGCGTGGTTTAATATTAGGTAATGTTCTTGTTTCCGTGTAAAATAATTCTCGCAATATTTTTTTTCTCTCGAAAAGCAAAAGAAATCGTAAATTTATCAACTCTATTAATTGGAATGAAAGCACTGTTTTGTTCTTCGTGATTTATGTATTTACGCTTTGAATTTTTGACAAATTAAATACTACAGAATGAGTGAAATACACGTATATTTGTTATACAGATAGAAAGAAGAGAAAAGTAACCATATACTATTGAAATAGTTTGAAAGTAGTTATAGCTGGGGGTTGGGATTTATAGCTTTGTTTAGAAGTTTGACATGATGTACAACAAATGTAAATTCTTTTTGAAAAATGTTGGTGGCCCTGAAAAGGGCCGTTTGTGAAGTTATAAACTTCAGACTGTTTACTTGCTGCTGGTGTATTTAGTGACGGCTTTGGTACCTTCACTGACAGCGTGCTTGGCCAATTCTCCGGGTAAGAGAAGACGGACAGCGGTCTGGATCTCCCGGGATGTGATGGTAGATCTTTTGTTGTAGTGTGCCAATCGGGAGGCCTCTGCTGCGATTCTCTCGAAGATATCGTTGACGAAGCTGTTCATGATGGACATTGCCTTTGAGGACACTCCGGTGTCGGGGTGAACTTGTCTCAAGACTTTGTAGATGTAGATAGCATAGGATTCACGTCTCTTCCTCCTCCTTTTCTTGTCACCGCCGGGTCTGGCAGTCTTTGCCTTGGTGACGGCCTTCTTGGCTCCTTTAGTTCCTACTTTGGGTGGCATGTTACTGGTTTGATAATCAAATAAGTAATGGTGAAAAATTATTTTCAATTTGTTTATATACTGGGCAAAACGGATTGAAAGATTTTATTGAACGCGAACCTCGGAGAGAGCACCCATAACATGTTGAATGTTCGGTAGCCTAACTGCCCGCAGAGAGCTTCGTTCTGATTGGTGTATAATAAAAACATCGTTCAATCCGTTTAGTGGGTATATAAGCTAAATTTTGAAGAAAAATTGTATCACTTTACTCAGTGTCGATCAACCAAATAGTACAAAATGTCAGGACGAGGAAAAGGAGGAAAAGCAAAAGCAAAGGCAAAGTCTAGGTCATCCCGTGCCGGACTTCAGTTCCCAGTCGGTCGTATCCACAGACTTTTGAGGAAAGGAAACTATGCCGAGAGAGTTGGTGCCGGTGCACCAGTGTACCTCGCAGCTGTCTTAGAATACTTAGCAGCTGAAGTATTGGAGTTGGCAGGAAACGCCGCTCGTGACAACAAGAAGAGCAGAATCATTCCCCGTCATCTCCAGTTGGCCATCAGAAACGACGAAGAGTTGAACAAACTCTTGTCTGGTGTCACCATTGCCCAGGGAGGTGTTTTACCAAACATCCAGGCTGTACTTCTGCCAAAGAAGACCCAGAAAGCTGCCAAGTAAAAAGTGGATATATCAGATTACTCACTTAACAACGGCCCTTTTCAGGGCCACCAATATTTTTCAAAAAGAGTCTAAAATTGTTGTACATCTTAGTAATACTTTATTCCCCATACATAATTGAAAAAAATATATTCTACTACATAACAAATAAAAAATGTCTAAAATATAAATGTCCCTTCTTCCGTGATTCTTCTTTTCTTCTCTCTCTAACGCATCCCATTTAAGTACAGTTCTTATAGCATAACACTAAGTCTAGTAACTTTTTCAGTCTTCTTCATCAGAACATTTATTGTCGTACTTTCTGACTCTTTGAACCCACAAGTAGCTCAGTTAAATCATATAAAGTTTGTCGGGGAAAAAAAACAACACTGATAGTATTTATATTTAATACAAGTCTGCTCTCATATTTCTCTCTCTTGGTTATTGATGCGAGCATGCTTAGATTCATCTGAGAAGGTGTGTGTGTTTTTTTTTATTATTATAATTATTTATAGTTTTTGTTAACATTATCTCTTTCGTCAACACTTTTATATATGATATGTACTTTCCATTCTTTTCCTTTTTCCATTTTTTTTCAGCATCTCTCTCTCTCTCTCTCTCTCTGTCTTTCTGTCTTTATTTAGTTATTGTTTGTGTATTAAAGATGTGGAATCGATGTAAGCACACACACCGACAATCAGACAATGAGACAAATGTGCCCAGCCCAAATGAAAATCATACCACATCTTCTTTTTTTATATTAAATATACATAAATATGACATAATACAACAATAAAGAAACTCAGCCGATCCGTACAATGTCATGTCGGGAATGTGTAATTCCATTTGTTTCTGTTTTTTTATTTTCTATTTCGCTTTGTTTGTGTTATAACTGCATTCTATTTTTATTTTTTCCTGTTTTATTTTTCTTTCCTTTCCTTAATGTTTCTGCATGTATTTTGACCTTTTTTCATTATTATTTTTTTTCTTCTTCAGATTTATCATATTGAAACCGTGACACTAATTTACTATTGTTGAGCTATGAGGGATGATCAGAAACTGTAATTATGAATGAAAAAAGGGGGCATTTTTACTGTCAGCTTGGGTTGAGCAGTTTTTCAGTAAAAAATGGATTGAAAACTGTCAAAGTCCCTTACAAATCAGTCCAATCAGATTTAAGATATGCGGACCAATCAACGCCAGCTTTATGTAAGTGGTGATCCAATCGTCACCGTGATTTCAATCCTCCCGGCAAGCACAAAAACACATTCACCGAAATTTTCAAGTATTCTTTCTGTAGCAAATCGTCCACAGAGCTAATAATCATGGCACGAACAAAGCAAACTGCACGTAAATCCACCGGAGGTAAAGCTCCAAGAAAACAACTTGCCACCAAGGCCGCCCGTAAGAGCGCACCTGCAACCGGTGGAGTCAAGAAACCACATAGATACAGGCCAGGAACAGTCGCTCTCCGAGAAATCAGGAGATACCAGAAGAGCACAGAGCTCCTCATCAGGAAACTCCCCTTCCAGAGATTAGTCCGTGAAATCGCCCAGGACTTCAAAACTGATCTCCGATTCCAGAGTTCAGCCGTCATGGCCCTACAGGAAGCCAGCGAAGCCTACTTGGTCGGTCTCTTCGAGGATACCAACTTGTGCGCAATCCACGCCAAGAGAGTAACCATCATGCCAAAGGATATCCAATTGGCCCGAAGAATCCGTGGAGAACGTGCTTAAGAAGTGTGATTTTTTCACCAAAACATAACGGCCCTTTTCAGGGCCACCAATATTTTTCAAAAAGAATCTATAAATTGTTGTACATGAAAATTAGAAACCTAGCTGAACCCCTCTTTCCCCCCATCTCTCTCTCTCTCTTTTATTTCTTCTTGTTGAATCCATCTATATGCAAAGCAATACATAGACAAAAAATAAATTTTATGATATATATTATATACACACAAGTCTCATCACAAAAAAAAGGGGGGTGTTTGTTTATCATGGTACATGTACGTCCTTGTGTGTAGAATATTAAATAGTACATTATATAAAAAAAAGATCAACATATGAATGTTTCTATCTGTACTTCTGTTCTTTTCTTTTCTTTTCTTCGCTTGTTTTGTCTTGTCTTCTTTTGATGTATTATTTACACCAGTAGTCTAGACCAAAGAAAGAGAACCACCAACTGGCCAAAATATAACCTTTTTTTTTAAGTTAGAGTTTAAATATCTTGTATAATTCATTAATTTGAATATTTCTTTTAGAAAAGCTGATATTACAGGGTACTTTTATCAAAAATTTAGAGCTCTTTTTCAGTCAGAATTGTAAAGAAATTTTTTATCATGTATGTAGTAATATATTTTGTCCACTTTAGAGTCTTGTCTTGCTGCTAGTTTACAAAATCATGAAATTTCTATTTAAATTAATATAATTTCGGTACGGGTCCAAGTAGTCCCCACAAAATTTCACTGTAGGAAGTCCATGTAAGCATATATCTTGCACTTATAAGCTTTTTTATATGATAAAAAGTAGTTTTCAGACTTATTATAAACTTTTCTGGCAAAAAGATGTCTTCAGAATAGTAAGTACATGTGTGCGCATTAACATTTTTATTGGATTGGCTGATGAAATTGTCATCGTCATACTGTGGATAAATATAGAATGGCGTTTAAAAATAAAATTGAAAGGAAGATGCACACATAAGAAGTTTTACCCGCAGCCAGGGGCATCTCTTTTCTTCACTGTAATACCTAAAAAAAAAATCTTTAATAGTAATAACAATAACAGTTTTATTCATACATTCTCTCATTTATGATCTGAAGTACCTGCAGCAGATCTTTGATGGATGGCAAGCACAGCTTTGACAGATGATGTTGAGTTATGAAAGACAGGTAGAAAACTGCAAGCATGTAAAATCCTGTGATGTATCCAATTTCTGGGTACATCAAATAGACAAATAGATAACCAGTATTCCTAGATATGTCTGTGAGGTTTATTTTTTCCCCAACTAAATTCCATTCCATTAAGTTGAAATGTGTATTGACATTGAATGAAAATGTCTGTTCAGAGAAAGCAAATAATTATCTTTATAATTTTGACTGTCTAAAGTGATTTTCATTTATCATTTATTTATCATACTTTTCTATCTTAAAATGAAAACTTTTCAACATTTTGGAACTTTTTTTGTCTCCTTCAGTCATTTTTATTCCGATTGAAAGTTTTTTTCTGTTCAATAATAGTTTTTTCTTAAAAATTTACTGTCTGATATGAATTATTATATTTTTCAGACCTAGAATGAAAAAGTGGATTGAAAGTGTACACAGTTTAAGGCAGTACAGAGTTACCTCCCGGAATAAAACAACGTAAGCCAATCAGACAACAGCTAACTGAAAATGTGTGATACTTCTTTTACGGCCGCGTTGGTGATATATAAAGAGTCGCTGTTAGACGGAAAGTATTATTTAACTAATCACCACAAATAGTTAAACATGTCAGGCAGAGGAAAAGGAGGTAAAGGTCTAGGAAAAGGAGGCGCCAAGCGTCACAGGAAGGTGTTGCGTGATAACATCCAAGGTATCACCAAGCCAGCCATCCGTCGTTTAGCAAGAAGAGGTGGAGTAAAACGTATATCTGGACTCATCTATGAGGAAACCCGTGGTGTCCTTAAAGTTTTCTTGGAAAATGTCATCCGTGATGCTGTCACATACACAGAGCACGCCAAGAGGAAGACTGTCACTGCCATGGATGTTGTCTACGCTTTGAAACGTCAAGGACGTACCTTGTACGGATTCGGAGGTTAAACAGCCACCCAGCTAATATCAACAACGGCCCTTTTCAGGGCCACCAACATTTTTCAAAAAGAATCTTAGATTTGTTGTACATCGTTTTAAACAAAATCTTGAAATCAAAGCTTGCTCCCACTTCTATTCTTTTCTCTAATGTTCATTATTTTTTCAACCGTTTTCTTGTTTTCCTGATCCTGATCCGCAACTGTTTTCTCTCTCTCGTTATCCCCCCTTTTTTTTTTTTTAAATATCTGGCTTTCTTTTTAATTAACTCCTTACTCTTACTCTTGTATTTATTAGAGAATTTATATTTCTGAAGGTTTATGAATACGTTCAAAGATCAAATCCGTGCATTTGCCTACACGAAGAGAGAAAATTTCAAAACAAAATGCACGGACTTTTACACACAAAATCTGTAGATTCTGTTATATTCAATTATAGAGTTTTTGCGTGGTTTAATATTAGGTAATGTTCTTGTTTCCGTGTAAAATAATTCTCGCAATATTTTTTTTCTCTCGAAAAGCAAAAGAAATCGTAAATTTATCAACTCTATTAATTGGAATGAAAGCACTGTTTTGTTCTTCGTGATTTATGTATTTACGCTTTGAATTTTTGACAAATTAAATACTACAGAATGAGTGAAATACACGTATATTTGTTATACAGATAGAAAGAAGAGAAAAGTAACCATATACTATTGAAATAGTTTGAAAGTAGTTATAGCTGGGGGTTGGGATTTATAGCTTTGTTTAGAAGTTTGACATGATGTACAACAAATGTAAATTCTTTTTGAAAAATGTTGGTGGCCCTGAAAAGGGCCGTTTGTGAAGTTATAAACTTCAGACTGTTTACTTGCTGCTGGTGTATTTAGTGACGGCTTTGGTACCTTCACTGACAGCGTGCTTGGCCAATTCTCCGGGTAAGAGAAGACGGACAGCGGTCTGGATCTCCCGGGATGTGATGGTAGATCTTTTGTTGTAGTGTGCCAATCGGGAGGCCTCTGCTGCGATTCTCTCGAAGATATCGTTGACGAAGCTGTTCATGATGGACATTGCCTTTGAGGACACTCCGGTGTCGGGGTGAACTTGTCTCAAGACTTTGTAGATGTAGATAGCATAGGATTCACGTCTCTTCCTCCTCCTTTTCTTGTCACCGCCGGGTCTGGCAGTCTTTGCCTTGGTGACGGCCTTCTTGGCTCCTTTAGTTCCTACTTTGGGTGGCATGTTACTGGTTTGATAATCAAATAAGTAATGGTGAAAAATTATTTTCAATTTGTTTATATACTGGGCAAAACGGATTGAAAGATTTTATTGAACGCGAACCTCGGAGAGAGCACCCATAACATGTTGAATGTTCGGTAGCCTAACTGCCCGCAGAGAGCTTCGTTCTGATTGGTGTATAATAAAAACATCGTTCAATCCGTTTAGTGGGTATATAAGCTAAATTTTGAAGAAAAATTGTATCACTTTACTCAGTGTCGATCAACCAAATAGTACAAAATGTCAGGACGAGGAAAAGGAGGAAAAGCAAAAGCAAAGGCAAAGTCTAGGTCATCCCGTGCCGGACTTCAGTTCCCAGTCGGTCGTATCCACAGACTTTTGAGGAAAGGAAACTATGCCGAGAGAGTTGGTGCCGGTGCACCAGTGTACCTCGCAGCTGTCTTAGAATACTTAGCAGCTGAAGTATTGGAGTTGGCAGGAAACGCCGCTCGTGACAACAAGAAGAGCAGAATCATTCCCCGTCATCTCCAGTTGGCCATCAGAAACGACGAAGAGTTGAACAAACTCTTGTCTGGTGTCACCATTGCCCAGGGAGGTGTTTTACCAAACATCCAGGCTGTACTTCTGCCAAAGAAGACCCAGAAAGCTGCCAAGTAAAAAGTGGATATATCAGATTACTCACTTAACAACGGCCCTTTTCAGGGCCACCAATATTTTTCAAAAAGAGTCTAAAATTGTTGTACATCTTAGTAATACTTTATTCCCCATACATAATTGAAAAAAATATATTCTACTACATAACAAATAAAAAATGTCTAAAATATAAATGTCCCTTCTTCCGTGATTCTTCTTTTCTTCTCTCTCTAACGCATCCCATTTAAGTACAGTTCTTATAGCATAACACTAAGTCTAGTAACTTTTTCAGTCTTCTTCATCAGAACATTTATTGTCGTACTTTCTGACTCTTTGAACCCACAAGTAGCTCAGTTAAATCATATAAAGTTTGTCGGGGAAAAAAAACAACACTGATAGTATTTATATTTAATACAAGTCTGCTCTCATATTTCTCTCTCTTGGTTATTGATGCGAGCATGCTTAGATTCATCTGAGAAGGTGTGTGTGTTTTTTTTTATTATTATAATTATTTATAGTTTTTGTTAACATTATCTCTTTCGTCAACACTTTTATATATGATATGTACTTTCCATTCTTTTCCTTTTTCCATTTTTTTTCAGCATCTCTCTCTCTCTCTCTCTCTCTGTCTTTCTGTCTTTATTTAGTTATTGTTTGTGTATTAAAGATGTGGAATCGATGTAAGCACACACACCGACAATCAGACAATGAGACAAATGTGCCCAGCCCAAATGAAAATCATACCACATCTTCTTTTTTTATATTAAATATACATAAATATGACATAATACAACAATAAAGAAACTCAGCCGATCCGTACAATGTCATGTCGGGAATGTGTAATTCCATTTGTTTCTGTTTTTTTATTTTCTATTTCGCTTTGTTTGTGTTATAACTGCATTCTATTTTTATTTTTTCCTGTTTTATTTTTCTTTCCTTTCCTTAATGTTTCTGCATGTATTTTGACCTTTTTTCATTATTATTTTTTTTCTTCTTCAGATTTATCATATTGAAACCGTGACACTAATTTACTATTGTTGAGCTATGAGGGATGATCAGAAACTGTAATTATGAATGAAAAAAGGGGGCATTTTTACTGTCAGCTTGGGTTGAGCAGTTTTTCAGTAAAAAATGGATTGAAAACTGTCAAAGTCCCTTACAAATCAGTCCAATCAGATTTAAGATATGCGGACCAATCAACGCCAGCTTTATGTAAGTGGTGATCCAATCGTCACCGTGATTTCAATCCTCCCGGCAAGCACAAAAACACATTCACCGAAATTTTCAAGTATTCTTTCTGTAGCAAATCGTCCACAGAGCTAATAATCATGGCACGAACAAAGCAAACTGCACGTAAATCCACCGGAGGTAAAGCTCCAAGAAAACAACTTGCCACCAAGGCCGCCCGTAAGAGCGCACCTGCAACCGGTGGAGTCAAGAAACCACATAGATACAGGCCAGGAACAGTCGCTCTCCGAGAAATCAGGAGATACCAGAAGAGCACAGAGCTCCTCATCAGGAAACTCCCCTTCCAGAGATTAGTCCGTGAAATCGCCCAGGACTTCAAAACTGATCTCCGATTCCAGAGTTCAGCCGTCATGGCCCTACAGGAAGCCAGCGAAGCCTACTTGGTCGGTCTCTTCGAGGATACCAACTTGTGCGCAATCCACGCCAAGAGAGTAACCATCATGCCAAAGGATATCCAATTGGCCCGAAGAATCCGTGGAGAACGTGCTTAAGAAGTGTGATTTTTTCACCAAAACATAACGGCCCTTTTCAGGGCCACCAATATTTTTCAAAAAGAATCTATAAATTGTTGTACATGAAAATTAGAAACCTAGCTGAACCCCTCTTTCCCCCCATCTCTCTCTCTCTCTTTTATTTCTTCTTGTTGAATCCATCTATATGCAAAGCAATACATAGACAAAAAATAAATTTTATGATATATATTATATACACACAAGTCTCATCACAAAAAAAAGGGGGGTGTTTGTTTATCATGGTACATGTACGTCCTTGTGTGTAGAATATTAAATAGTACATTATATAAAAAAAAGATCAACATATGAATGTTTCTATCTGTACTTCTGTTCTTTTCTTTTCTTTTCTTCGCTTGTTTTGTCTTGTCTTCTTTTGATGTATTATTTACACCAGTAGTCTAGACCAAAGAAAGAGAACCACCAACTGGCCAAAATATAACCTTTTTTTTTAAGTTAGAGTTTAAATATCTTGTATAATTCATTAATTTGAATATTTCTTTTAGAAAAGCTGATATTACAGGGTACTTTTATCAAAAATTTAGAGCTCTTTTTCAGTCAGAATTGTAAAGAAATTTTTTATCATGTATGTAGTAATATATTTTGTCCACTTTAGAGTCTTGTCTTGCTGCTAGTTTACAAAATCATGAAATTTCTATTTAAATTAATATAATTTCGGTACGGGTCCAAGTAGTCCCCACAAAATTTCACTGTAGGAAGTCCATGTAAGCATATATCTTGCACTTATAAGCTTTTTTATATGATAAAAAGTAGTTTTCAGACTTATTATAAACTTTTCTGGCAAAAAGATGTCTTCAGAATAGTAAGTACATGTGTGCGCATTAACATTTTTATTGGATTGGCTGATGAAATTGTCATCGTCATACTGTGGATAAATATAGAATGGCGTTTAAAAATAAAATTGAAAGGAAGATGCACACATAAGAAGTTTTACCCGCAGCCAGGGGCATCTCTTTTCTTCACTGTAATACCTAAAAAAAAAATCTTTAATAGTAATAACAATAACAGTTTTATTCATACATTCTCTCATTTATGATCTGAAGTACCTGCAGCAGATCTTTGATGGATGGCAAGCACAGCTTTGACAGATGATGTTGAGTTATGAAAGACAGGTAGAAAACTGCAAGCATGTAAAATCCTGTGATGTATCCAATTTCTGGGTACATCAAATAGACAAATAGATAACCAGTATTCCTAGATATGTCTGTGAGGTTTATTTTTTCCCCAACTAAATTCCATTCCATTAAGTTGAAATGTGTATTGACATTGAATGAAAATGTCTGTTCAGAGAAAGCAAATAATTATCTTTATAATTTTGACTGTCTAAAGTGATTTTCATTTATCATTTATTTATCATACTTTTCTATCTTAAAATGAAAACTTTTCAACATTTTGGAACTTTTTTTGTCTCCTTCAGTCATTTTTATTCCGATTGAAAGTTTTTTTCTGTTCAATAATAGTTTTTTCTTAAAAATTTACTGTCTGATATGAATTATTATATTTTTCAGACCTAGAATGAAAAAGTGGATTGAAAGTGTACACAGTTTAAGGCAGTACAGAGTTACCTCCCGGAATAAAACAACGTAAGCCAATCAGACAACAGCTAACTGAAAATGTGTGATACTTCTTTTACGGCCGCGTTGGTGATATATAAAGAGTCGCTGTTAGACGGAAAGTATTATTTAACTAATCACCACAAATAGTTAAACATGTCAGGCAGAGGAAAAGGAGGTAAAGGTCTAGGAAAAGGAGGCGCCAAGCGTCACAGGAAGGTGTTGCGTGATAACATCCAAGGTATCACCAAGCCAGCCATCCGTCGTTTAGCAAGAAGAGGTGGAGTAAAACGTATATCTGGACTCATCTATGAGGAAACCCGTGGTGTCCTTAAAGTTTTCTTGGAAAATGTCATCCGTGATGCTGTCACATACACAGAGCACGCCAAGAGGAAGACTGTCACTGCCATGGATGTTGTCTACGCTTTGAAACGTCAAGGACGTACCTTGTACGGATTCGGAGGTTAAACAGCCACCCAGCTAATATCAACAACGGCCCTTTTCAGGGCCACCAACATTTTTCAAAAAGAATCTTAGATTTGTTGTACATCGTTTTAAACAAAATCTTGAAATCAAAGCTTGCTCCCACTTCTATTCTTTTCTCTAATGTTCATTATTTTTTCAACCGTTTTCTTGTTTTCCTGATCCTGATCCGCAACTGTTTTCTCTCTCTCGTTATCCCCCCTTTTTTTTTTTTTAAATATCTGGCTTTCTTTTTAATTAACTCCTTACTCTTACTCTTGTATTTATTAGAGAATTTATATTTCTGAAGGTTTATGAATACGTTCAAAGATCAAATCCGTGCATTTGCCTACACGAAGAGAGAAAATTTCAAAACAAAATGCACGGACTTTTACACACAAAATCTGTAGATTCTGTTATATTCAATTATAGAGTTTTTGCGTGGTTTAATATTAGGTAATGTTCTTGTTTCCGTGTAAAATAATTCTCGCAATATTTTTTTTCTCTCGAAAAGCAAAAGAAATCGTAAATTTATCAACTCTATTAATTGGAATGAAAGCACTGTTTTGTTCTTCGTGATTTATGTATTTACGCTTTGAATTTTTGACAAATTAAATACTACAGAATGAGTGAAATACACGTATATTTGTTATACAGATAGAAAGAAGAGAAAAGTAACCATATACTATTGAAATAGTTTGAAAGTAGTTATAGCTGGGGGTTGGGATTTATAGCTTTGTTTAGAAGTTTGACATGATGTACAACAAATGTAAATTCTTTTTGAAAAATGTTGGTGGCCCTGAAAAGGGCCGTTTGTGAAGTTATAAACTTCAGACTGTTTACTTGCTGCTGGTGTATTTAGTGACGGCTTTGGTACCTTCACTGACAGCGTGCTTGGCCAATTCTCCGGGTAAGAGAAGACGGACAGCGGTCTGGATCTCCCGGGATGTGATGGTAGATCTTTTGTTGTAGTGTGCCAATCGGGAGGCCTCTGCTGCGATTCTCTCGAAGATATCGTTGACGAAGCTGTTCATGATGGACATTGCCTTTGAGGACACTCCGGTGTCGGGGTGAACTTGTCTCAAGACTTTGTAGATGTAGATAGCATAGGATTCACGTCTCTTCCTCCTCCTTTTCTTGTCACCGCCGGGTCTGGCAGTCTTTGCCTTGGTGACGGCCTTCTTGGCTCCTTTAGTTCCTACTTTGGGTGGCATGTTACTGGTTTGATAATCAAATAAGTAATGGTGAAAAATTATTTTCAATTTGTTTATATACTGGGCAAAACGGATTGAAAGATTTTATTGAACGCGAACCTCGGAGAGAGCACCCATAACATGTTGAATGTTCGGTAGCCTAACTGCCCGCAGAGAGCTTCGTTCTGATTGGTGTATAATAAAAACATCGTTCAATCCGTTTAGTGGGTATATAAGCTAAATTTTGAAGAAAAATTGTATCACTTTACTCAGTGTCGATCAACCAAATAGTACAAAATGTCAGGACGAGGAAAAGGAGGAAAAGCAAAAGCAAAGGCAAAGTCTAGGTCATCCCGTGCCGGACTTCAGTTCCCAGTCGGTCGTATCCACAGACTTTTGAGGAAAGGAAACTATGCCGAGAGAGTTGGTGCCGGTGCACCAGTGTACCTCGCAGCTGTCTTAGAATACTTAGCAGCTGAAGTATTGGAGTTGGCAGGAAACGCCGCTCGTGACAACAAGAAGAGCAGAATCATTCCCCGTCATCTCCAGTTGGCCATCAGAAACGACGAAGAGTTGAACAAACTCTTGTCTGGTGTCACCATTGCCCAGGGAGGTGTTTTACCAAACATCCAGGCTGTACTTCTGCCAAAGAAGACCCAGAAAGCTGCCAAGTAAAAAGTGGATATATCAGATTACTCACTTAACAACGGCCCTTTTCAGGGCCACCAATATTTTTCAAAAAGAGTCTAAAATTGTTGTACATCTTAGTAATACTTTATTCCCCATACATAATTGAAAAAAATATATTCTACTACATAACAAATAAAAAATGTCTAAAATATAAATGTCCCTTCTTCCGTGATTCTTCTTTTCTTCTCTCTCTAACGCATCCCATTTAAGTACAGTTCTTATAGCATAACACTAAGTCTAGTAACTTTTTCAGTCTTCTTCATCAGAACATTTATTGTCGTACTTTCTGACTCTTTGAACCCACAAGTAGCTCAGTTAAATCATATAAAGTTTGTCGGGGAAAAAAAACAACACTGATAGTATTTATATTTAATACAAGTCTGCTCTCATATTTCTCTCTCTTGGTTATTGATGCGAGCATGCTTAGATTCATCTGAGAAGGTGTGTGTGTTTTTTTTTATTATTATAATTATTTATAGTTTTTGTTAACATTATCTCTTTCGTCAACACTTTTATATATGATATGTACTTTCCATTCTTTTCCTTTTTCCATTTTTTTTCAGCATCTCTCTCTCTCTCTCTCTCTCTGTCTTTCTGTCTTTATTTAGTTATTGTTTGTGTATTAAAGATGTGGAATCGATGTAAGCACACACACCGACAATCAGACAATGAGACAAATGTGCCCAGCCCAAATGAAAATCATACCACATCTTCTTTTTTTATATTAAATATACATAAATATGACATAATACAACAATAAAGAAACTCAGCCGATCCGTACAATGTCATGTCGGGAATGTGTAATTCCATTTGTTTCTGTTTTTTTATTTTCTATTTCGCTTTGTTTGTGTTATAACTGCATTCTATTTTTATTTTTTCCTGTTTTATTTTTCTTTCCTTTCCTTAATGTTTCTGCATGTATTTTGACCTTTTTTCATTATTATTTTTTTTCTTCTTCAGATTTATCATATTGAAACCGTGACACTAATTTACTATTGTTGAGCTATGAGGGATGATCAGAAACTGTAATTATGAATGAAAAAAGGGGGCATTTTTACTGTCAGCTTGGGTTGAGCAGTTTTTCAGTAAAAAATGGATTGAAAACTGTCAAAGTCCCTTACAAATCAGTCCAATCAGATTTAAGATATGCGGACCAATCAACGCCAGCTTTATGTAAGTGGTGATCCAATCGTCACCGTGATTTCAATCCTCCCGGCAAGCACAAAAACACATTCACCGAAATTTTCAAGTATTCTTTCTGTAGCAAATCGTCCACAGAGCTAATAATCATGGCACGAACAAAGCAAACTGCACGTAAATCCACCGGAGGTAAAGCTCCAAGAAAACAACTTGCCACCAAGGCCGCCCGTAAGAGCGCACCTGCAACCGGTGGAGTCAAGAAACCACATAGATACAGGCCAGGAACAGTCGCTCTCCGAGAAATCAGGAGATACCAGAAGAGCACAGAGCTCCTCATCAGGAAACTCCCCTTCCAGAGATTAGTCCGTGAAATCGCCCAGGACTTCAAAACTGATCTCCGATTCCAGAGTTCAGCCGTCATGGCCCTACAGGAAGCCAGCGAAGCCTACTTGGTCGGTCTCTTCGAGGATACCAACTTGTGCGCAATCCACGCCAAGAGAGTAACCATCATGCCAAAGGATATCCAATTGGCCCGAAGAATCCGTGGAGAACGTGCTTAAGAAGTGTGATTTTTTCACCAAAACATAACGGCCCTTTTCAGGGCCACCAATATTTTTCAAAAAGAATCTATAAATTGTTGTACATGAAAATTAGAAACCTAGCTGAACCCCTCTTTCCCCCCATCTCTCTCTCTCTTTTATTTCTTCTTGTTGAATCCATCTATATGCAAAGCAATACATAGACAAAAAATAAATTTTATGATATATATTATATACACACAAGTCTCATCACAAAAAAAAGGGGGGTGTTTGTTTATCATGGTACATGTACGTCCTTGTGTGTAGAATATTAAATAGTACATTATATAAAAAAAAGATCAACATATGAATGTTTCTATCTGTACTTCTGTTCTTTTCTTTTCTTTTCTTCGCTTGTTTTGTCTTGTCTTCTTTTGATGTATTATTTACACCAGTAGTCTAGACCAAAGAAAGAGAACCACCAACTGGCCAAAATATAACCTTTTTTTTTAAGTTAGAGTTTAAATATCTTGTATAATTCATTAATTTGAATATTTCTTTTAGAAAAGCTGATATTACAGGGTACTTTTATCAAAAATTTAGAGCTCTTTTTCAGTCAGAATTGTAAAGAAATTTTTTATCATGTATGTAGTAATATATTTTGTCCACTTTAGAGTCTTGTCTTGCTGCTAGTTTACAAAATCATGAAATTTCTATTTAAATTAATATAATTTCGGTACGGGTCCAAGTAGTCCCCACAAAATTTCACTGTAGGAAGTCCATGTAAGCATATATCTTGCACTTATAAGCTTTTTTATATGATAAAAAGTAGTTTTCAGACTTATTATAAACTTTTCTGGCAAAAAGATGTCTTCAGAATAGTAAGTACATGTGTGCGCATTAACATTTTTATTGGATTGGCTGATGAAATTGTCATCGTCATACTGTGGATAAATATAGAATGGCGTTTAAAAATAAAATTGAAAGGAAGATGCACACATAAGAAGTTTTACCCGCAGCCAGGGGCATCTCTTTTCTTCACTGTAATACCTAAAAAAAAAATCTTTAATAGTAATAACAATAACAGTTTTATTCATACATTCTCTCATTTATGATCTGAAGTACCTGCAGCAGATCTTTGATGGATGGCAAGCACAGCTTTGACAGATGATGTTGAGTTATGAAAGACAGGTAGAAAACTGCAAGCATGTAAAATCCTGTGATGTATCCAATTTCTGGGTACATCAAATAGACAAATAGATAACCAGTATTCCTAGATATGTCTGTGAGGTTTATTTTTTCCCCAACTAAATTCCATTCCATTAAGTTGAAATGTGTATTGACATTGAATGAAAATGTCTGTTCAGAGAAAGCAAATAATTATCTTTATAATTTTGACTGTCTAAAGTGATTTTCATTTATCATTTATTTATCATACTTTTCTATCTTAAAATGAAAACTTTTCAACATTTTGGAACTTTTTTTGTCTCCTTCAGTCATTTTTATTCCGATTGAAAGTTTTTTTCTGTTCAATAATAGTTTTTTCTTAAAAATTTACTGTCTGATATGAATTATTATATTTTTCAGACCTAGAATGAAAAAGTGGATTGAAAGTGTACACAGTTTAAGGCAGTACAGAGTTACCTCCCGGAATAAAACAACGTAAGCCAATCAGACAACAGCTAACTGAAAATGTGTGATACTTCTTTTACGGCCGCGTTGGTGATATATAAAGAGTCGCTGTTAGACGGAAAGTATTATTTAACTAATCACCACAAATAGTTAAACATGTCAGGCAGAGGAAAAGGAGGTAAAGGTCTAGGAAAAGGAGGCGCCAAGCGTCACAGGAAGGTGTTGCGTGATAACATCCAAGGTATCACCAAGCCAGCCATCCGTCGTTTAGCAAGAAGAGGTGGAGTAAAACGTATATCTGGACTCATCTATGAGGAAACCCGTGGTGTCCTTAAAGTTTTCTTGGAAAATGTCATCCGTGATGCTGTCACATACACAGAGCACGCCAAGAGGAAGACTGTCACTGCCATGGATGTTGTCTACGCTTTGAAACGTCAAGGACGTACCTTGTACGGATTCGGAGGTTAAACAGCCACCCAGCTAATATCAACAACGGCCCTTTTCAGGGCCACCAACATTTTTCAAAAAGAATCTTAGATTTGTTGTACATCGTTTTAAACAAAATCTTGAAATCAAAGCTTGCTCCCACTTCTATTCTTTTCTCTAATGTTCATTATTTTTTCAACCGTTTTCTTGTTTTCCTGATCCTGATCCGCAACTGTTTTCTCTCTCTCGTTATCCCCCCTTTTTTTTTTTTTAAATATCTGGCTTTCTTTTTAATTAACTCCTTACTCTTACTCTTGTATTTATTAGAGAATTTATATTTCTGAAGGTTTATGAATACGTTCAAAGATCAAATCCGTGCATTTGCCTACACGAAGAGAGAAAATTTCAAAACAAAATGCACGGACTTTTACACACAAAATCTGTAGATTCTGTTATATTCAATTATAGAGTTTTTGCGTGGTTTAATATTAGGTAATGTTCTTGTTTCCGTGTAAAATAATTCTCGCAATATTTTTTTTCTCTCGAAAAGCAAAAGAAATCGTAAATTTATCAACTCTATTAATTGGAATGAAAGCACTGTTTTGTTCTTCGTGATTTATGTATTTACGCTTTGAATTTTTGACAAATTAAATACTACAGAATGAGTGAAATACACGTATATTTGTTATACAGATAGAAAGAAGAGAAAAGTAACCATATACTATTGAAATAGTTTGAAAGTAGTTATAGCTGGGGGTTGGGATTTATAGCTTTGTTTAGAAGTTTGACATGATGTACAACAAATGTAAATTCTTTTTGAAAAATGTTGGTGGCCCTGAAAAGGGCCGTTTGTGAAGTTATAAACTTCAGACTGTTTACTTGCTGCTGGTGTATTTAGTGACGGCTTTGGTACCTTCACTGACAGCGTGCTTGGCCAATTCTCCGGGTAAGAGAAGACGGACAGCGGTCTGGATCTCCCGGGATGTGATGGTAGATCTTTTGTTGTAGTGTGCCAATCGGGAGGCCTCTGCTGCGATTCTCTCGAAGATATCGTTGACGAAGCTGTTCATGATGGACATTGCCTTTGAGGACACTCCGGTGTCGGGGTGAACTTGTCTCAAGACTTTGTAGATGTAGATAGCATAGGATTCACGTCTCTTCCTCCTCCTTTTCTTGTCACCGCCGGGTCTGGCAGTCTTTGCCTTGGTGACGGCCTTCTTGGCTCCTTTAGTTCCTACTTTGGGTGGCATGTTACTGGTTTGATAATCAAATAAGTAATGGTGAAAAATTATTTTCAATTTGTTTATATACTGGGCAAAACGGATTGAAAGATTTTATTGAACGCGAACCTCGGAGAGAGCACCCATAACATGTTGAATGTTCGGTAGCCTAACTGCCCGCAGAGAGCTTCGTTCTGATTGGTGTATAATAAAAACATCGTTCAATCCGTTTAGTGGGTATATAAGCTAAATTTTGAAGAAAAATTGTATCACTTTACTCAGTGTCGATCAACCAAATAGTACAAAATGTCAGGACGAGGAAAAGGAGGAAAAGCAAAAGCAAAGGCAAAGTCTAGGTCATCCCGTGCCGGACTTCAGTTCCCAGTCGGTCGTATCCACAGACTTTTGAGGAAAGGAAACTATGCCGAGAGAGTTGGTGCCGGTGCACCAGTGTACCTCGCAGCTGTCTTAGAATACTTAGCAGCTGAAGTATTGGAGTTGGCAGGAAACGCCGCTCGTGACAACAAGAAGAGCAGAATCATTCCCCGTCATCTCCAGTTGGCCATCAGAAACGACGAAGAGTTGAACAAACTCTTGTCTGGTGTCACCATTGCCCAGGGAGGTGTTTTACCAAACATCCAGGCTGTACTTCTGCCAAAGAAGACCCAGAAAGCTGCCAAGTAAAAAGTGGATATATCAGATTACTCACTTAACAACGGCCCTTTTCAGGGCCACCAATATTTTTCAAAAAGAGTCTAAAATTGTTGTACATCTTAGTAATACTTTATTCCCCATACATAATTGAAAAAAATATATTCTACTACATAACAAATAAAAAATGTCTAAAATATAAATGTCCCTTCTTCCGTGATTCTTCTTTTCTTCTCTCTCTAACGCATCCCATTTAAGTACAGTTCTTATAGCATAACACTAAGTCTAGTAACTTTTTCAGTCTTCTTCATCAGAACATTTATTGTCGTACTTTCTGACTCTTTGAACCCACAAGTAGCTCAGTTAAATCATATAAAGTTTGTCGGGGAAAAAAAACAACACTGATAGTATTTATATTTAATACAAGTCTGCTCTCATATTTCTCTCTCTTGGTTATTGATGCGAGCATGCTTAGATTCATCTGAGAAGGTGTGTGTGTTTTTTTTTATTATTATAATTATTTATAGTTTTTGTTAACATTATCTCTTTCGTCAACACTTTTATATATGATATGTACTTTCCATTCTTTTCCTTTTTCCATTTTTTTTCAGCATCTCTCTCTCTCTCTCTCTCTCTGTCTTTCTGTCTTTATTTAGTTATTGTTTGTGTATTAAAGATGTGGAATCGATGTAAGCACACACACCGACAATCAGACAATGAGACAAATGTGCCCAGCCCAAATGAAAATCATACCACATCTTCTTTTTTTATATTAAATATACATAAATATGACATAATACAACAATAAAGAAACTCAGCCGATCCGTACAATGTCATGTCGGGAATGTGTAATTCCATTTGTTTCTGTTTTTTTATTTTCTATTTCGCTTTGTTTGTGTTATAACTGCATTCTATTTTTATTTTTTCCTGTTTTATTTTTCTTTCCTTTCCTTAATGTTTCTGCATGTATTTTGACCTTTTTTCATTATTATTTTTTTTCTTCTTCAGATTTATCATATTGAAACCGTGACACTAATTTACTATTGTTGAGCTATGAGGGATGATCAGAAACTGTAATTATGAATGAAAAAAGGGGGCATTTTTACTGTCAGCTTGGGTTGAGCAGTTTTTCAGTAAAAAATGGATTGAAAACTGTCAAAGTCCCTTACAAATCAGTCCAATCAGATTTAAGATATGCGGACCAATCAACGCCAGCTTTATGTAAGTGGTGATCCAATCGTCACCGTGATTTCAATCCTCCCGGCAAGCACAAAAACACATTCACCGAAATTTTCAAGTATTCTTTCTGTAGCAAATCGTCCACAGAGCTAATAATCATGGCACGAACAAAGCAAACTGCACGTAAATCCACCGGAGGTAAAGCTCCAAGAAAACAACTTGCCACCAAGGCCGCCCGTAAGAGCGCACCTGCAACCGGTGGAGTCAAGAAACCACATAGATACAGGCCAGGAACAGTCGCTCTCCGAGAAATCAGGAGATACCAGAAGAGCACAGAGCTCCTCATCAGGAAACTCCCCTTCCAGAGATTAGTCCGTGAAATCGCCCAGGACTTCAAAACTGATCTCCGATTCCAGAGTTCAGCCGTCATGGCCCTACAGGAAGCCAGCGAAGCCTACTTGGTCGGTCTCTTCGAGGATACCAACTTGTGCGCAATCCACGCCAAGAGAGTAACCATCATGCCAAAGGATATCCAATTGGCCCGAAGAATCCGTGGAGAACGTGCTTAAGAAGTGTGATTTTTTCACCAAAACATAACGGCCCTTTTCAGGGCCACCAATATTTTTCAAAAAGAATCTATAAATTGTTGTACATGAAAATTAGAAACCTAGCTGAACCCCTCTTTCCCCCCATCTCTCTCTCTCTCTTTTATTTCTTCTTGTTGAATCCATCTATATGCAAAGCAATACATAGACAAAAAATAAATTTTATGATATATATTATATACACACAAGTCTCATCACAAAAAAAAGGGGGGTGTTTGTTTATCATGGTACATGTACGTCCTTGTGTGTAGAATATTAAATAGTACATTATATAAAAAAAAGATCAACATATGAATGTTTCTATCTGTACTTCTGTTCTTTTCTTTTCTTTTCTTCGCTTGTTTTGTCTTGTCTTCTTTTGATGTATTATTTACACCAGTAGTCTAGACCAAAGAAAGAGAACCACCAACTGGCCAAAATATAACCTTTTTTTTTAAGTTAGAGTTTAAATATCTTGTATAATTCATTAATTTGAATATTTCTTTTAGAAAAGCTGATATTACAGGGTACTTTTATCAAAAATTTAGAGCTCTTTTTCAGTCAGAATTGTAAAGAAATTTTTTATCATGTATGTAGTAATATATTTTGTCCACTTTAGAGTCTTGTCTTGCTGCTAGTTTACAAAATCATGAAATTTCTATTTAAATTAATATAATTTCGGTACGGGTCCAAGTAGTCCCCACAAAATTTCACTGTAGGAAGTCCATGTAAGCATATATCTTGCACTTATAAGCTTTTTTATATGATAAAAAGTAGTTTTCAGACTTATTATAAACTTTTCTGGCAAAAAGATGTCTTCAGAATAGTAAGTACATGTGTGCGCATTAACATTTTTATTGGATTGGCTGATGAAATTGTCATCGTCATACTGTGGATAAATATAGAATGGCGTTTAAAAATAAAATTGAAAGGAAGATGCACACATAAGAAGTTTTACCCGCAGCCAGGGGCATCTCTTTTCTTCACTGTAATACCTAAAAAAAAAATCTTTAATAGTAATAACAATAACAGTTTTATTCATACATTCTCTCATTTATGATCTGAAGTACCTGCAGCAGATCTTTGATGGATGGCAAGCACAGCTTTGACAGATGATGTTGAGTTATGAAAGACAGGTAGAAAACTGCAAGCATGTAAAATCCTGTGATGTATCCAATTTCTGGGTACATCAAATAGACAAATAGATAACCAGTATTCCTAGATATGTCTGTGAGGTTTATTTTTTCCCCAACTAAATTCCATTCCATTAAGTTGAAATGTGTATTGACATTGAATGAAAATGTCTGTTCAGAGAAAGCAAATAATTATCTTTATAATTTTGACTGTCTAAAGTGATTTTCATTTATCATTTATTTATCATACTTTTCTATCTTAAAATGAAAACTTTTCAACATTTTGGAACTTTTTTTGTCTCCTTCAGTCATTTTTATTCCGATTGAAAGTTTTTTTCTGTTCAATAATAGTTTTTTCTTAAAAATTTACTGTCTGATATGAATTATTATATTTTTCAGACCTAGAATGAAAAAGTGGATTGAAAGTGTACACAGTTTAAGGCAGTACAGAGTTACCTCCCGGAATAAAACAACGTAAGCCAATCAGACAACAGCTAACTGAAAATGTGTGATACTTCTTTTACGGCCGCGTTGGTGATATATAAAGAGTCGCTGTTAGACGGAAAGTATTATTTAACTAATCACCACAAATAGTTAAACATGTCAGGCAGAGGAAAAGGAGGTAAAGGTCTAGGAAAAGGAGGCGCCAAGCGTCACAGGAAGGTGTTGCGTGATAACATCCAAGGTATCACCAAGCCAGCCATCCGTCGTTTAGCAAGAAGAGGTGGAGTAAAACGTATATCTGGACTCATCTATGAGGAAACCCGTGGTGTCCTTAAAGTTTTCTTGGAAAATGTCATCCGTGATGCTGTCACATACACAGAGCACGCCAAGAGGAAGACTGTCACTGCCATGGATGTTGTCTACGCTTTGAAACGTCAAGGACGTACCTTGTACGGATTCGGAGGTTAAACAGCCACCCAGCTAATATCAACAACGGCCCTTTTCAGGGCCACCAACATTTTTCAAAAAGAATCTTAGATTTGTTGTACATCGTTTTAAACAAAATCTTGAAATCAAAGCTTGCTCCCACTTCTATTCTTTTCTCTAATGTTCATTATTTTTTCAACCGTTTTCTTGTTTTCCTGATCCTGATCCGCAACTGTTTTCTCTCTCTCGTTATCCCCCCTTTTTTTTTTTTTAAATATCTGGCTTTCTTTTTAATTAACTCCTTACTCTTACTCTTGTATTTATTAGAGAATTTATATTTCTGAAGGTTTATGAATACGTTCAAAGATCAAATCCGTGCATTTGCCTACACGAAGAGAGAAAATTTCAAAACAAAATGCACGGACTTTTACACACAAAATCTGTAGATTCTGTTATATTCAATTATAGAGTTTTTGCGTGGTTTAATATTAGGTAATGTTCTTGTTTCCGTGTAAAATAATTCTCGCAATATTTTTTTTCTCTCGAAAAGCAAAAGAAATCGTAAATTTATCAACTCTATTAATTGGAATGAAAGCACTGTTTTGTTCTTCGTGATTTATGTATTTACGCTTTGAATTTTTGACAAATTAAATACTACAGAATGAGTGAAATACACGTATATTTGTTATACAGATAGAAAGAAGAGAAAAGTAACCATATACTATTGAAATAGTTTGAAAGTAGTTATAGCTGGGGGTTGGGATTTATAGCTTTGTTTAGAAGTTTGACATGATGTACAACAAATGTAAATTCTTTTTGAAAAATGTTGGTGGCCCTGAAAAGGGCCGTTTGTGAAGTTATAAACTTCAGACTGTTTACTTGCTGCTGGTGTATTTAGTGACGGCTTTGGTACCTTCACTGACAGCGTGCTTGGCCAATTCTCCGGGTAAGAGAAGACGGACAGCGGTCTGGATCTCCCGGGATGTGATGGTAGATCTTTTGTTGTAGTGTGCCAATCGGGAGGCCTCTGCTGCGATTCTCTCGAAGATATCGTTGACGAAGCTGTTCATGATGGACATTGCCTTTGAGGACACTCCGGTGTCGGGGTGAACTTGTCTCAAGACTTTGTAGATGTAGATAGCATAGGATTCACGTCTCTTCCTCCTCCTTTTCTTGTCACCGCCGGGTCTGGCAGTCTTTGCCTTGGTGACGGCCTTCTTGGCTCCTTTAGTTCCTACTTTGGGTGGCATGTTACTGGTTTGATAATCAAATAAGTAATGGTGAAAAATTATTTTCAATTTGTTTATATACTGGGCAAAACGGATTGAAAGATTTTATTGAACGCGAACCTCGGAGAGAGCACCCATAACATGTTGAATGTTCGGTAGCCTAACTGCCCGCAGAGAGCTTCGTTCTGATTGGTGTATAATAAAAACATCGTTCAATCCGTTTAGTGGGTATATAAGCTAAATTTTGAAGAAAAATTGTATCACTTTACTCAGTGTCGATCAACCAAATAGTACAAAATGTCAGGACGAGGAAAAGGAGGAAAAGCAAAAGCAAAGGCAAAGTCTAGGTCATCCCGTGCCGGACTTCAGTTCCCAGTCGGTCGTATCCACAGACTTTTGAGGAAAGGAAACTATGCCGAGAGAGTTGGTGCCGGTGCACCAGTGTACCTCGCAGCTGTCTTAGAATACTTAGCAGCTGAAGTATTGGAGTTGGCAGGAAACGCCGCTCGTGACAACAAGAAGAGCAGAATCATTCCCCGTCATCTCCAGTTGGCCATCAGAAACGACGAAGAGTTGAACAAACTCTTGTCTGGTGTCACCATTGCCCAGGGAGGTGTTTTACCAAACATCCAGGCTGTACTTCTGCCAAAGAAGACCCAGAAAGCTGCCAAGTAAAAAGTGGATATATCAGATTACTCACTTAACAACGGCCCTTTTCAGGGCCACCAATATTTTTCAAAAAGAGTCTAAAATTGTTGTACATCTTAGTAATACTTTATTCCCCATACATAATTGAAAAAAATATATTCTACTACATAACAAATAAAAAATGTCTAAAATATAAATGTCCCTTCTTCCGTGATTCTTCTTTTCTTCTCTCTCTAACGCATCCCATTTAAGTACAGTTCTTATAGCATAACACTAAGTCTAGTAACTTTTTCAGTCTTCTTCATCAGAACATTTATTGTCGTACTTTCTGACTCTTTGAACCCACAAGTAGCTCAGTTAAATCATATAAAGTTTGTCGGGGAAAAAAAACAACACTGATAGTATTTATATTTAATACAAGTCTGCTCTCATATTTCTCTCTCTTGGTTATTGATGCGAGCATGCTTAGATTCATCTGAGAAGGTGTGTGTGTTTTTTTTTATTATTATAATTATTTATAGTTTTTGTTAACATTATCTCTTTCGTCAACACTTTTATATATGATATGTACTTTCCATTCTTTTCCTTTTTCCATTTTTTTTCAGCATCTCTCTCTCTCTCTCTCTCTCTGTCTTTCTGTCTTTATTTAGTTATTGTTTGTGTATTAAAGATGTGGAATCGATGTAAGCACACACACCGACAATCAGACAATGAGACAAATGTGCCCAGCCCAAATGAAAATCATACCACATCTTCTTTTTTTATATTAAATATACATAAATATGACATAATACAACAATAAAGAAACTCAGCCGATCCGTACAATGTCATGTCGGGAATGTGTAATTCCATTTGTTTCTGTTTTTTTATTTTCTATTTCGCTTTGTTTGTGTTATAACTGCATTCTATTTTTATTTTTTCCTGTTTTATTTTTCTTTCCTTTCCTTAATGTTTCTGCATGTATTTTGACCTTTTTTCATTATTATTTTTTTTCTTCTTCAGATTTATCATATTGAAACCGTGACACTAATTTACTATTGTTGAGCTATGAGGGATGATCAGAAACTGTAATTATGAATGAAAAAAGGGGGCATTTTTACTGTCAGCTTGGGTTGAGCAGTTTTTCAGTAAAAAATGGATTGAAAACTGTCAAAGTCCCTTACAAATCAGTCCAATCAGATTTAAGATATGCGGACCAATCAACGCCAGCTTTATGTAAGTGGTGATCCAATCGTCACCGTGATTTCAATCCTCCCGGCAAGCACAAAAACACATTCACCGAAATTTTCAAGTATTCTTTCTGTAGCAAATCGTCCACAGAGCTAATAATCATGGCACGAACAAAGCAAACTGCACGTAAATCCACCGGAGGTAAAGCTCCAAGAAAACAACTTGCCACCAAGGCCGCCCGTAAGAGCGCACCTGCAACCGGTGGAGTCAAGAAACCACATAGATACAGGCCAGGAACAGTCGCTCTCCGAGAAATCAGGAGATACCAGAAGAGCACAGAGCTCCTCATCAGGAAACTCCCCTTCCAGAGATTAGTCCGTGAAATCGCCCAGGACTTCAAAACTGATCTCCGATTCCAGAGTTCAGCCGTCATGGCCCTACAGGAAGCCAGCGAAGCCTACTTGGTCGGTCTCTTCGAGGATACCAACTTGTGCGCAATCCACGCCAAGAGAGTAACCATCATGCCAAAGGATATCCAATTGGCCCGAAGAATCCGTGGAGAACGTGCTTAAGAAGTGTGATTTTTTCACCAAAACATAACGGCCCTTTTCAGGGCCACCAATATTTTTCAAAAAGAATCTATAAATTGTTGTACATGAAAATTAGAAACCTAGCTGAACCCCTCTTTCCCCCCATCTCTCTCTCTCTCTTTTATTTCTTCTTGTTGAATCCATCTATATGCAAAGCAATACATAGACAAAAAATAAATTTTATGATATATATTATATACACACAAGTCTCATCACAAAAAAAAGGGGGGTGTTTGTTTATCATGGTACATGTACGTCCTTGTGTGTAGAATATTAAATAGTACATTATATAAAAAAAAGATCAACATATGAATGTTTCTATCTGTACTTCTGTTCTTTTCTTTTCTTTTCTTCGCTTGTTTTGTCTTGTCTTCTTTTGATGTATTATTTACACCAGTAGTCTAGACCAAAGAAAGAGAACCACCAACTGGCCAAAATATAACCTTTTTTTTTAAGTTAGAGTTTAAATATCTTGTATAATTCATTAATTTGAATATTTCTTTTAGAAAAGCTGATATTACAGGGTACTTTTATCAAAAATTTAGAGCTCTTTTTCAGTCAGAATTGTAAAGAAATTTTTTATCATGTATGTAGTAATATATTTTGTCCACTTTAGAGTCTTGTCTTGCTGCTAGTTTACAAAATCATGAAATTTCTATTTAAATTAATATAATTTCGGTACGGGTCCAAGTAGTCCCCACAAAATTTCACTGTAGGAAGTCCATGTAAGCATATATCTTGCACTTATAAGCTTTTTTATATGATAAAAAGTAGTTTTCAGACTTATTATAAACTTTTCTGGCAAAAAGATGTCTTCAGAATAGTAAGTACATGTGTGCGCATTAACATTTTTATTGGATTGGCTGATGAAATTGTCATCGTCATACTGTGGATAAATATAGAATGGCGTTTAAAAATAAAATTGAAAGGAAGATGCACACATAAGAAGTTTTACCCGCAGCCAGGGGCATCTCTTTTCTTCACTGTAATACCTAAAAAAAAAATCTTTAATAGTAATAACAATAACAGTTTTATTCATACATTCTCTCATTTATGATCTGAAGTACCTGCAGCAGATCTTTGATGGATGGCAAGCACAGCTTTGACAGATGATGTTGAGTTATGAAAGACAGGTAGAAAACTGCAAGCATGTAAAATCCTGTGATGTATCCAATTTCTGGGTACATCAAATAGACAAATAGATAACCAGTATTCCTAGATATGTCTGTGAGGTTTATTTTTTCCCCAACTAAATTCCATTCCATTAAGTTGAAATGTGTATTGACATTGAATGAAAATGTCTGTTCAGAGAAAGCAAATAATTATCTTTATAATTTTGACTGTCTAAAGTGATTTTCATTTATCATTTATTTATCATACTTTTCTATCTTAAAATGAAAACTTTTCAACATTTTGGAACTTTTTTTGTCTCCTTCAGTCATTTTTATTCCGATTGAAAGTTTTTTTCTGTTCAATAATAGTTTTTTCTTAAAAATTTACTGTCTGATATGAATTATTATATTTTTCAGACCTAGAATGAAAAAGTGGATTGAAAGTGTACACAGTTTAAGGCAGTACAGAGTTACCTCCCGGAATAAAACAACGTAAGCCAATCAGACAACAGCTAACTGAAAATGTGTGATACTTCTTTTACGGCCGCGTTGGTGATATATAAAGAGTCGCTGTTAGACGGAAAGTATTATTTAACTAATCACCACAAATAGTTAAACATGTCAGGCAGAGGAAAAGGAGGTAAAGGTCTAGGAAAAGGAGGCGCCAAGCGTCACAGGAAGGTGTTGCGTGATAACATCCAAGGTATCACCAAGCCAGCCATCCGTCGTTTAGCAAGAAGAGGTGGAGTAAAACGTATATCTGGACTCATCTATGAGGAAACCCGTGGTGTCCTTAAAGTTTTCTTGGAAAATGTCATCCGTGATGCTGTCACATACACAGAGCACGCCAAGAGGAAGACTGTCACTGCCATGGATGTTGTCTACGCTTTGAAACGTCAAGGACGTACCTTGTACGGATTCGGAGGTTAAACAGCCACCCAGCTAATATCAACAACGGCCCTTTTCAGGGCCACCAACATTTTTCAAAAAGAATCTTAGATTTGTTGTACATCGTTTTAAACAAAATCTTGAAATCAAAGCTTGCTCCCACTTCTATTCTTTTCTCTAATGTTCATTATTTTTTCAACCGTTTTCTTGTTTTCCTGATCCTGATCCGCAACTGTTTTCTCTCTCTCGTTATCCCCCCTTTTTTTTTTTTTAAATATCTGGCTTTCTTTTTAATTAACTCCTTACTCTTACTCTTGTATTTATTAGAGAATTTATATTTCTGAAGGTTTATGAATACGTTCAAAGATCAAATCCGTGCATTTGCCTACACGAAGAGAGAAAATTTCAAAACAAAATGCACGGACTTTTACACACAAAATCTGTAGATTCTGTTATATTCAATTATAGAGTTTTTGCGTGGTTTAATATTAGGTAATGTTCTTGTTTCCGTGTAAAATAATTCTCGCAATATTTTTTTTCTCTCGAAAAGCAAAAGAAATCGTAAATTTATCAACTCTATTAATTGGAATGAAAGCACTGTTTTGTTCTTCGTGATTTATGTATTTACGCTTTGAATTTTTGACAAATTAAATACTACAGAATGAGTGAAATACACGTATATTTGTTATACAGATAGAAAGAAGAGAAAAGTAACCATATACTATTGAAATAGTTTGAAAGTAGTTATAGCTGGGGGTTGGGATTTATAGCTTTGTTTAGAAGTTTGACATGATGTACAACAAATGTAAATTCTTTTTGAAAAATGTTGGTGGCCCTGAAAAGGGCCGTTTGTGAAGTTATAAACTTCAGACTGTTTACTTGCTGCTGGTGTATTTAGTGACGGCTTTGGTACCTTCACTGACAGCGTGCTTGGCCAATTCTCCGGGTAAGAGAAGACGGACAGCGGTCTGGATCTCCCGGGATGTGATGGTAGATCTTTTGTTGTAGTGTGCCAATCGGGAGGCCTCTGCTGCGATTCTCTCGAAGATATCGTTGACGAAGCTGTTCATGATGGACATTGCCTTTGAGGACACTCCGGTGTCGGGGTGAACTTGTCTCAAGACTTTGTAGATGTAGATAGCATAGGATTCACGTCTCTTCCTCCTCCTTTTCTTGTCACCGCCGGGTCTGGCAGTCTTTGCCTTGGTGACGGCCTTCTTGGCTCCTTTAGTTCCTACTTTGGGTGGCATGTTACTGGTTTGATAATCAAATAAGTAATGGTGAAAAATTATTTTCAATTTGTTTATATACTGGGCAAAACGGATTGAAAGATTTTATTGAACGCGAACCTCGGAGAGAGCACCCATAACATGTTGAATGTTCGGTAGCCTAACTGCCCGCAGAGAGCTTCGTTCTGATTGGTGTATAATAAAAACATCGTTCAATCCGTTTAGTGGGTATATAAGCTAAATTTTGAAGAAAAATTGTATCACTTTACTCAGTGTCGATCAACCAAATAGTACAAAATGTCAGGACGAGGAAAAGGAGGAAAAGCAAAA